>NC_077224.1:88246665-88546665 GCF_024763615.1 Phlebotomus papatasi | reverse complement strand
GGATTTTCCAGCAAAAAACCACAATATTTGTAAAATCTCTCACAAGTTTTCCAGCACTTTTCCTCGGGCAATTCACTTTTATTGCTACAGAGGCGCTGATTGTGGTGGGTGAATTTGCTCCTAGCGCCAACTTTGAGAAAAAACCTTGAAGCTCAGGGACTTCCGGTTGTGGTAATTTTGTAATTTTCTGGGGAAAATAGAATTTTCTTCAGGCAAGAAGTTAGTTAAAATCCTTTTGGGAGCAATTGCAGGTGATTCTGTGCATTTCTTTGGGGATCTTTATTTAATTCTAATTTGGAAATTTAAAGTTGATAAAAGTGAGGTTATGTTGGTCAAAACAATAACAAATGGCGTCTGAAGTTCAGTGAGGAAAGTGAGTTTTTCGTGGGAAAATCAGTGAAAAATATGCAAGAATCACCTCAACCAACTTTCAAAAAGTCCTCTATGAGGCCCAATACCGTTGGCAGCAAGAAGCGAATGTGGAAATCGCTGAAAAAGATCCTAGCGAGTGAGAGAAACCTTCAGTGGAAAGATGCTGTAACTTGTAAGAGCTTTCCGGAAAGCCTTCTGGATGAATTTCTGAGCTGGATTTTGTTATTCCAGACTCCTCAATCAATCCACCACCTTCCTTTAAGCCTGTTAAGAAGTATTCTGATATCTCCGGACTCATAGCTCAGTATACAGACCCACAAACAAAGCTTCACTTTCACAATGCTGAAGAATTCTCCACAGTCCGGAGCCTTCCAATGGACCTAACTTCTGGATATCTGGCTCTACGAGGGGCAACGAGTATTGTAGGCTAATCAAGTACGTATCATCTCATTTATTCAATAATCTTGCAACAATAGAAATCATTAACATGGACGTGCAAAAATCACTTCACAGAAAGCTGAGACGAATTATTTGGTAACTTTATTAAAAAAGTTTATTATAAATATTTTTTCTGTGAATTTTTTTTAAGCCCGGAAAACCAACTCCAACATTGTAAAAACTCGAATTGCTCAAATACAATTCAAATAAACTTTCACCTGTTTTTTTTTTATCGATTCCCTGAATCAAATATTTAAAGAATTTCCGGGTGAAAATGTTCTTGAGGTATTTTCTCTTTTTTTATATTCTTTTCCTTCTGTTTGAAAATGAGGTGGGAAAACCTTGTGCAGTGTGCTCATTATGCCCTGTTTTATTTATTTTTATCAGTAAATAAATATTTAAAAAATTCTATTACCTTCCAAAGCATCTTTTTTTTCCTCTTACCACAAATTTGTTTAATAAATTTTTCTAGACTATTTTTTTATAGAGAAAAAAACACACAAATTTTCTTAACCTGTGAATATTTTTAAACATTTAAAAATTCTCAAAGGTGAGTGTTAGGTGAGTTTAGTTTCATTTGATTATCCTTTCATCTTTCATTGTTTTTCTTTTATCTTACAAATTTTTTCTTTATAATAAATTATGTCCTAAACGCACGAATAAAATGGAAAATTTTTCATTATCAACTATCAATAAGATAAACTCTGTTCCCAAATTGTGCAACAAACTAACAAATTTCTGTTCTTAGGAAAGGGAATGTACAAGAAATCAAAATAAAAAAGGATCATAGTGAAAAATATCTACAAAAATTCTCAAATAAATCGTGCAATTTTTTTTTTTCTAAAGAAGAATGTTTTAAAAAAATCTCTGCAGATTGAGGACAAATTTTTTCTTTTACTTTGAGGGACTGTTAAGGCACTTTCCGGAGGACTTCCTCCTCCAGAACATCAAACTAGAGCAGTCCCTCTCACTAATCGCTACGATTCGTTTGTTTTGTTTTTTTTTTTAGTCTTTAAAGCCCTTTTGAAAGAGTTTGATATGAAAGACGTCCAAAAGATTTTGGGCAGTCTCTTTATTTTTTGTTAATCCCTGGGAATCATTTCAGCCTCACTGCTTTGTTGTCATCCGTTTGGAAAAAATGTTGTAAGCACAGCCGAGTGCCCATGAAATTTCATGATTATCTATTTTCTTATACAGCTACGTAGTAAAAAAAATTAAAAAAAAAGATTAAGTAATTCCTTTCTGAAATTCTCTGAAAAAAAAAAATAAATAAATAAAATCAACTCACTTTGATCTGAGCCTGTGGCTTCAGGCCAAAGCCATCCTGCAGCAGAACAGAGATGAAGGTGAGATCTAGACACATAAAAGGTTGATCTGTGTTGGGAATCGCACAAACTTCCCGTGCTTTCGTATAGAAATCCCCAACTTTTATCTCTCCACCAAGATTTGGGTCTAAAGAAGAAAACACATCAATTGACCACGTTTATATCCTAATAAGAATTTTGGATTACAAATAGTCCTGAATTGAATTTAAATCCTACGCATTTCTGGTGAAAATCTTTGTAAAAAAATTCCCACAAAATTAAAAAGTGCATTTTTTACAAAATTATTAACAGCAGAGAAAAAAATCTTGAATTTTTAAGGTTAGGTGTGACATAACCTAAAATTAAATTGTTAAAATGGTTAAAATATAATATCAAAAGCCAAAAAACAGAAAAAAGCTTCGCAGAATGATCGAACTCGTGGGTTATATGCTATAAATCGATTCACAACCGATTTATTGAACAGATTGAATCACTGAATACATCGCCCAAAAGCAGCTTGACCTTGAAAAACTTTATTAGGAATAATTCAATGGACTTTCCAAATAAGGACTTTAAATGTCCGCTTGAAAAACCTCTAAAACATATCCAAAATTTCCAAACATCCAACATATGCAAAATAAGGAAATATTTCTAATTTTTCCTTATTAATTAAATGTTTTTATTTTTTGAACACTTAATTTTTTGAGGTTAGAATTTGATACGTTTAAAAAAAACACTTTTTAGTCCTGTGATTACCCTTGAATATAAATTTACACAAAGACTTCCTCTACACAGACGATAAAATGTGCTTTATATTTTTGAGGTTACATTTGATATAACCTCAAAGTACTTGAATTATTAAACAAAAGCGAATGAGGTCCAATAAAATTGAACCTTTTGCTAACGTTTACACTAGATTGGCCAGTATATTGGTATAAAGATCGTTTTAAGTCAGTTCTAATCAACTTCTCATTTTTTTTATAACCAAAATGGAATAGTTTACAGACTACTAACTGGTTTTGCCTTTCCATAATACACTTGATAGCGAAAAATAAATAGAATAGCGTTTTTGATTATGATTCAATATTTTTTTGAGAAGCCGTTTAAATTTATCAAAATCGTATTTCGTAAATTTGTTTCTTTTTCTTTTTAATCTAAATTTATACACTTATTAAATATTTAACGGGTTTAAAATATACGAAACCCCAGCAAGCACCAAATGCTAACCTTTTCATTTCAGCTGAAAATATTTGTATTTTCCCTGAATTTTGCTAACCTTAAACAAAAATTCGCAGTGTCCGTTCCATATATTTGGTTAGCACTTTTTGTTCGAAAATTGCTGACCGGTCAGCACATTTTTACTGATGTATTCAGCGAAAATATGCTGAACACGCACCTTTTTTCAGCTAACTCTGCTGACTTGGAACTTGAAAGTTTAGTTTCAAGATCGAACAATGAATTCATTCTTGGCCTGCTTGACCATTTAACAAAACTTTTAGGTTATGTTAAGCCTAATCTAATAATTTCAATGCAAATATATTTTAGGGCACGAATATCTTATGCGCTAAATTGATTTTTGTCAACGTCCCCCATCTTGTCCCGAACTGAAAGATATTATAGATAAGCGGTTTTCGGTAAAACTATGTCGATGAATTCAAAATACAAAATAGATGTAAATAAAAAATAGTATGTCGATGAATTCAAAATATAAAATGACTAGTGATAAACACATATAGCTTGTAGTAGCAGAGATTCCTTACAGGGGCCCTCGGAATTCGGAATACGTGCGAATTTGATTGTGACTTTTGGGAGTGAAAAATCGCTTCGAGAAAATTATTCTAGACATCAGAAATGGGTAAAATTGGTTGTTCATTTTACGTTTTAAAATGAAAGGTTGTTATCAGACAATCCAAATTATGAAGCTATTCCTATGAAAAATGAATATATATGTTTTTTAATACTTTATTGTTCTCAAATGCTCCTGCATTATCGACTTTTTTTTGTATTGGTTCCCTTCCCTACTGTTTAGTAATAATGGAGAAGAACAGAATAACTCCGCCCTTTCCATTCAAAACCATGTTTTTTGGTTTATTTCGAAAACAGTTCCTACGATATTTTTTTTATTTTCGAATAAGTTTTAGAAGTAGTCATCTATGTTCGAAAAGCGTTTGGACATCGAATTTTCGAAGATCAAAATTTAACCACATTGGAGGGCCTATTTTTCAACCGATTTGCTTAAATTTGCATATTTTTTGAAAGATCTTGAAATTTCCAACCCGGCTGCATCGGACTTAATCGGTAGTGAATCGATAATATACCCGTAAATTATGTACATTTCTCGGTTTTACTCTTTTATTTGTCCGTATGTTAGTTACTCATTTTAGACTATTTTAAAATGTGCTTTTCGGAAGCAATTTCTTATTTCAGAATGTTTTTCTTTAATTTGTCAATCAATTTAATAAGTGCTCCTGCATTATCGACTTTTCTCTGTGTTGGTTCCTCTTTCAACTGTTTTCTCCCGTCTTCTCCGTGTTCTAAAACCACCAAATAGTCGGGACATGAACCAATGCAAAAAATGTCGATAATGCAGAAGCACTTAAGAACAGTAGTGCTAAAAAATATTTTTCACTGGAACAGCACTATACAATGATCAAAAATTTATGTTAAAATTGAGATTGAACAATAAACAATGATCAGTGAAAAAATGAGTCACACCTCTTGACAGAGAATTTGTATTTCATCAGAAACCTCTAAGATTTCCACAATCCTTCCCTCAATTGAAAAGATGATTAAGAGATTCATGATTAGGCAAGTAATTTTGTTTCTCCCAAAAAAAAATTCCCATAGAATTTTTGATAGCAAGCAACGAGCTGTAAGGGGTTTTAATTGCTATCACTCTCAATTAAGCTTATCAATTATAGCTGTCTCTTGATAAGCTTCCTTCCCGCTCCAAAAATTGCACAGAGTGTAGAGGGAAATTTATGTTGCAAAAGAATGTGGTAAAAATGGTGAATTGTTTTGAAATGCGAGGCAGCTGAAAAGGAAGAAAATATTCGATCAACTCACCGACTAATCCTGTCTCAATGGCTCTCTCGAAGTAGTAACTGAAAGCGGCAATTTGATGTTGCTTCAGGGTCACCGGTTTGGGCTTCACCAGAGGCAGAACTTTATTTTTGACATTCTCCAGGCACGTCTCAAAGTCCACCTCGGGATTGTCAGCTGTGGACTTTTTGTTGTCCTTTCCGCTGATATGGAACTCCCGATTGGCATACCGGAAGAGTTTGTTGTGAACAATTGGATTGACACATTCACTCTCAATGGCTGTCTGATTGTCCGGAAGGCCACTGGTGAAGACAGCATGTCTGAGGGCATGCAGACCCAATCCCAGGTAACTGTGCGTAAACACTTTCACATGATCCGCCGCCGTGGGAACTGTATAAATGTACCCATCGAAAATGTTCTGGGAGAAATCTTTGGGAGCAAAAGTAACTTGAGTACTTCCACCACCCAAATCCAGAGCAGCCACTGTATTTTTCCCATTGAGCCGACCCAGGAGGAAATTCACCGTGAACCAGGAGAAAATCCCCTCATCCACTCCCTCCATAATCTCCACGGCATTCTCTTCAATGAGAAAGCCGGACTTTTTGAACACTTGCCGAACAGCTCTGAGCAAGCCATCGGCTTTTTTGGGATCCAACAGCCGAAGACCAGCTGTTGCTTTGAGGACGACCGGCGTTGAAGCCCAGTACGCCTCGGGAATCACATTTTTGGCCTCAAGCAGCAACTTATCAATCTGCTGAGCCCCCTGGGTGGACCAACAAAAAGGGATTAAGGGTCATCATGGGCTGTTTGACTTTATTAGAACAGGGTGCAAAAGTTATTTTTTTTTACCTCATTTGGTTTGTCTGCAAATGCCGATAAGCCCGGTTTGAGTTGTTTAAACAACTCATTGTCTAAAACTAATCTGCCGTCTGTGAGAAAAACAATTAAGTTTCTTATCTTTTTTTTCTTTTAGAAAAATTTAGGATAGGGTTGCATTAGCCACTTTTCGCCATTTGAACTTTCTTTAAACTTAAACTATTTGGCATCAACTTGTAACGATTTTATTCAAAAATATTTGGAGGTTATGTTAAATCTAACCTCAAAAAGCATAGCACGATTTATATGGAAGGTTTTCTTCTTAGTCTCCTACAGTGTATAACCATTTTAGATAAACAATTGTAATAGGTAATATTATTCGTTCTTCATTTGGAAAACTGAATGATTTATTCAGTTTGAGGTTATGTTACTCCTAACCTCAAAATAAGTATATGGCATAAATTTGATGAAGCAAAATTTTAATAAGTAAGAATTTCTTATTCTCTTGCCGTATAATGGAATTTGCGATCAAAAAATTGACAATCAGCTTTGTACTATGCTTTATTTAAAAAATAGGTTAATTAAAAAAAAATAGGTTATGTTAAGCAAAACCAAATATTTTGTGAAACAGAATCTCTAAATTCGTCGATAAGGGGACTTTCAATCATTTATTTCAACCGAAAAAAAAAGAAAATGTGGAATTAAAAATTATTTGATCCTGAAAGGAATAAAATTTTAACCTCAAACTTAAAAAAATAAAAAAATATATATTTATAAAATAAATTAGATCTAGTATTTTTTTTTATATTTGCGAAAAATATTTCAAGCTTTCGAATTATCAAGAAAATTATGCTACACTAAATATTAAAGGTTTCCTTAAAGGTTATGCCTTATATAACCCTAAATTCTGGTAATTACAAAATAATGTCTAATAAATTCTTTTAACCAACATTCTTTCAGTTCATCAAATTTGCAATCTTTGGAATTATGATAGATACACGTAACACGGACCTAGAAATTTTTTGTTTCGGTTGGTTTAAGCATAACCTGAAATATACTAAAATAATCCAATTTTAGTGAATAAGAGACCATTTCGATGTTTCTTGAAGGCGTTCTCGTATTTCTAAGACACATTCTTTTTACAAAACCCTCCGGTGTTTCTTGAACCCCTTTTCAGACACTTTTTTGCTTTTTTACAAAACCTTTTGATGTTTCTTGAACGCGTTTCCGTGTTTCTAAGACTCATTTTTGTTTTTTGTTTTTTTTACTTTTTACAAAACCTTTCGATGTTTCTTGACCGCGTTTTCGTTTTCCTAAGACACATTTTTGCTTTTTTACAAAACATTTTGATGTTTCTTGGAAGCGTTTTCATCTGTCCTGGGCGCATTTTTGTGTTTTTACAAAATGTTTCGAAATTTCGTCGGTTGGAACAACAACTGTACTAACTGCATTTGCTTTGTTTCGATTATTTCTCGCAACGCAAGTATGTTTCAAATATTTCAAATATTTTTTTTAGAAAAGTTTTCGTGTTTCTAATTGGCACGTTTCAGCAATGCTAGCCACGTTTAAAAAATTATCTTTTAGACCACATTTACGAAAAGTTTTCCAAGCGTTTCCGTATTTCCGGAAATATTTACGTTTCCTAAATCCGTTCATGTGTTACTAAAATATTTCTGTATATTTCTAAAAATATTTCTGTGTTTGAAAATGTATTTTTCGTTCCTAGAAACGTTTTTGTCTAAGGGTAATTCAATTCATTCCCATTTTTCTGGCAAGGATTTCTTCATACTTAGGTTTAGCCAGGGAGGTGACATTAGCTCTGAAAAATGCGACCGGTTTCAGTGTAAATGTTCTACTGTTTTCGTACACATTTCACGACATATCTCCAATAGGTTGCCAATTTGGGATTTTCAGTTGCCTATTTACTATTAAGTTGGTTTTTATTTTGTATTTATAATTTTTGCTAATTCAGTCTACAACGACAGAAAGCAGCTAACAAATTCAAAAGTTTTTTCGGCACGTTAGAAACATATGGGAAACATAGGAAACGTCATGCCCCTGGGTTTAGCAATGCAAAATTTACGTTTCTCGGTTTTTATGATGCAATTTTTGGTTTCGTTGGGAGTTTCGCGATGCAATTTTTGAGTTTTCGGATTTCGCAATGCAGTTCTTGGATTACTCGGACAATTAAGAAGGGCTTTTCAATATGAATTACCCTTTGCTTTTTGTGGTTCTATTCTAAAAATATTTCTGTGTTTTTTTTAATGATTCTGCGTTTCGGACACTTTCGTTTTTTTTTTTTAATTTTCAAGGGTGTCTTTGGTGCGCTTCAGTAGCTCTAAAAATATCTCCGTTTTGCATAGAAACATTTCTAATCTATTAGTTGTATTTCTACAATGAATTGTGGTGCGGCGTATAAATAATGCGGTGCGATTCCCATGAAAATTGAACATGCTTTATAGCACTTTACTGTTCCCAAGTGTTTCTGCATTATCGACTTCTCTTTATATTAGTTCTTGTTGCTACTGTTTAGTGGTTTTAGAACACGGTGAGGACTAGTGAAAACAATCGAGATAGGAACCAACACAAAGAAAATTCGATATTTCAGAAGCACTTGAAAACAGTACTGCTAAAAAAACATGTTCAACAGAAGAAAAAAATTTAGTACATGACTGCTTTTATAAGCTTTTCTGCATAATCGACTTTTCTTTATGTTGGATACTGTCATAATTGTTTTGCAGATTTAGAACATGACGAAAATTGAAAAAAGTCGAAACAGGAATCAAAACAAAGAAAAGTCGATAATGCAGAAGCACCTGAGGACAATCATGTACTAAAAAAATCTCCTTTTAATTTTTCATTGGAATAGCACCATTACAAAATTATTTAAAGAAAGATTAACAATTCTGGTTAAAAGTAGCGAAAAGTGGAGCAAATACCCTATGAACAAATTCTCACCCAGATAGCCTTTGTGGAACTCATAAGCCAGCACACGACTTCCCGTGGAGCCAGCATCGAGTATCACAGCAAATTGTTTCTCCTGGTAGCCCAATCCAACGGCTATTCCGTCAATGATGGGATGGAAGGAGTCTGTGTACATTCCTGGAACAAAAATCTCATTGAAGAGACTTCGACTCAAAGGGAAGAGGGGATTTAGCTAACCCAGCAAGAAGATGAGGATTACAACACAGAGCAGGAGGCAGATGAAGGAAAATTGTAGATCATTTTGCTGTTTGCTGGCCTTCCGACGTGGCATCGGCTTCTCGCCCTCACTGGCTTGCTGAAACATCGAGAATAAGGGGTATTACCTCTGTGGGATGGACTCTGAAAGTCTGGGCAGGGAAATTCTTTGCACCTCATCAATCAACGTGTATTTGTAGTTTTCCACCATTCTAAACTTTGTACTTCAATCACATGGACAATCCGGGAGACACTCAGGGGACAGTTTAGGGGTCAAAATAGGGCATTTTTTGCCTTTCCGGATGGTTTTTCTTCACACATTTCACTCCGCAGGGAATTTCTTTTGGGGAAATGTCAAATTTTGCACGCACACATCCACACCGCCTACTCTTCAATCAAATTTTCCGTCTCTCTGATATCAAAAACAACCACCCTTACACATACAACCGCCAAAAAAACATCTTAGAATCTCCGCGCGCGTATTGACTGACCAAAAAATCAGCCTTGGGGCATGCTGAGGAAGCTATCTGATATAATTAGAAGTACAATTGTGATGTAATTGAGCCCATTGAGGGCAATATTGACGTGAAAATCAATGGGGATCTGCCCAAGAAGCGGTCTTTCAAGGACTCTTGTGTTGATTCTCAAGCATACTTCTTTGATTTTTTTTTTAATTCTTGAACAAAGCCCGTGTGGATTCACATGGAGATTGTGCAAACAACAGGTGCTGGGTCAGGGCAATTTCACTGTTTGCCCAGGGGCTGGAAAACAGAGGATTTACTGCAGAATGTTTACCTTTCGTCGTCTCACACTTTCAGATGCCATTTCCTGCACTTGTCGTTGGGATTAAAATTAACACTAAAATTCACAGAGTTTGATAGTCAAGATTGGGACTGTGGTCAGGAGGAGGACACACACGAGCACCTACACCGAGTGTTGGGTGGCAAATGTGATGTAAAATCATGAATAGACGAAAAAATAATCAAACACCGGATGACGATTGATTTCTTTTGAGCTACGAATGTTTCATTTGTCCCCTCAGCGACGCATCGCCATCTATGAGATTATTGGAGAAATATCTCAGTTCGTCACAGATTTTTGTAAAAACTTCAGAGTCCCGTCGCGCGGTTGGTAGACTCGCGTGGATTTCATTGGGCATTTTTCTCCGATAAGCGCGGAAAAGTGTGAGAATTTACTGGGTTCTCAGTGAAGTGATCAGTGTATGTCACACCAGCATAGTGCTCAGTACTTGACCATTTTAATATAATTCCAAGGAAATCGAGGCAAACAGCGTCACTTGACTTTTATTCGCCGATCGATACGGAGCTTTTCCACAGAAATTTTTCTTTTCGACCAATTTTCCCCTCTTGCCGCACCCCAGAATTCTCTCTCTGAACCCAATTCCAAAGTGAGTCATCCTCTCAAGATTCTCCTAAACAGTGCTTCAGTGATTATCCCTTGGAGACAGGCCAGCCGGAAGATGAGCGACAGCCCCAAAGAAGGACGAAAAGTGCGTGTTTGGTGCGATGGATGGTGAGTGGAATTTTTTCAATGTCAACAGCTGATGCAATACTGAAGTTTTGTGTGGGAAATTCTCCAGTTACGACATGGTGCACTTTGGCCATGCCAATTCCCTGCGTCAGGCAAAGGCTCTCGGAGATATCCTGGTGGTTGGAGTGCACACCGATGCCGAAATTGCCAAACACAAGGGTCCACCGGTCTTCACAGAAGAAGAAAGGTAAGTGCGCATCTCCCTGTCCACATAAAATCAACTTCCTCATTCACCAAAAAACCCCGCATAGCCCCAAAACCTCCAAATGGAGAGTTCATTTCCTCCCGATCTGACCCGTGTGCCTTGTGAACATTGGCTACCAGTGGTGTGTTCCACTTTTTCCCCATGGGACCCATCATTCTGATAACCCATACATTCCTCCTCCGGCATTCTGATAACACAAAAACTGCCGGTCAGAAGGCGGCCAATTCCCTCCCAAAATGCCCCCCTTCCCTCTTCATGTGACATTGGCCAGAGAAAGAAAGAGATCAGGGAGATGGTATTACATCTCACTGATCTTGAAACTGATTGTGAAATAAATTATTTATTGTAAAAGTGATAATTGGGGCAAAATAGCAAATTTGTCGTATGATATTTTGGTGAAATTACTCAATAATCTGACCAGCAAATATCTCATGATTGAAGCCATAAATCAACACTCCCACGTGCTCCATAACAGATGATGCCTTTTAGAGCTTTGGAAAAAATCCATACCGAAGATACTCAATTACCCAGTTTTTTGTAATCGTATTTTTTACCGTCCACTGCCGTCTTGTAGATTACTCAACTCCAGGAAAAAATCGTTGAAAAGTACATGATATGAATTGCCTAGTATTGGGAGCTATAACTTATAAAATCTTCATTGAAACGCCTGAAAATAGAGTGAAAAATTGGCATCGAAAATGTTTTGCATACATCATGGCGTTTTCTTAACATATTCCAGAGATATCTCCAGCGTTTCCTGCGTTTATGCAATTTTTCAGTGCCATAGAAGTGAAATTGCGGGTCTGTTTCGATCAAGAGAATTTCATTCAAAGCGGAACTCCCTGTAGGCACGCGTTTAACCCTTTCAGTCAATGTACCAGAAATACTTGAGATATAATGTTTACATTTTGGAATTAGTTTCTCACAGATTAATAGATGATTTTTTTGAAAAGAATTTTTTTTAAATCTATTATGGGGGCGCGGGGAGCCCTGGTCAAACATACGTCTTAACGGTCACCGAATTTAAATTCTGTACATTAATTCAATAAAAACTCTATTGATATAAATAGAGTAACTATCCAAGGAAACAAATTGACAATCAGAATTCAAATCAGGAAAGAGGAAAAAAGCCAATTTTAACAAATTCGATGGGATGTCAAATTTTCCGTCCGCAATTTTGACTAAAAATTTTGCATGACTCCGCGATGCGACAAAAGAACAACGACATATATTTCCATCTCTGTCGGGCTATTTTTTCCAAGTAATTGAAGGACTAAAGTTACTAAATATCCATTCCCGACAGCAATTTGGATAATAATTGCCCAGGAATAAATAATCTAAAATCACTCAATTTGCGTATGATGTATAATACCATGGTAAGGAATGGGTTAAACGGGGTTATTTCGAAATAATCTTCAAGGAATTAAACTGGCGACTTTTGATTCGAAACATCCATTTCGAAATAAAAGTCCCCAATTGAGCTTTATTAGCCAGGTATCTTTGAAGTCTTAGAAAATGAAATGCTAGCTGTGGTTTTTTAGCTAATATAAATATTTATCAAAAGTCACATTCTTTTAAGAATTACTAGAATAAATGATTCTATAAAGAGATACATTATCCATTCGCTAAATCTAGTAAATACAAGGGTGGAATGATAACTTTTCGACGCTGTCGAATCGACAGTTATCGATAAATCCAAGTAATTCCAGTAAGGGAATTTTGTAACACTATGGAAATGCCATATGACAAATTGCATTCGAATCGCAGGACAGTTTTTTCGAAAATGTGATTCTGTAGCCGTGACATTGTCATAGCTATGACATTGTCAGAAGTCACTTATTTGGGATTTCTGGCTATTCAAATGACAATCAAATAAACTAACACGGGCTGTATTTCATTTAAAATCAATAAATCGCATTTTGGAACTCATGTGCTATGACAAAAAAGCTCGATTGACATTGTCTGGTTTCGAACTCACGTGCGATAATGCGAGAAAAATTACAGAATTCTCCTACAGATAGGCAAAATTACAACACGGTAAAGCTATTCGAGGGAATTTTATTTCGAAGAATTTTATTTCGAAAAAACTCTACCCCTGTTTGTATCAGAATTAAGTCGTGATGATAAGAATAAGATCTTCCTTTTATTAGAATAATCTTGTTTTCTGTTAGCTAGCTTTATCAGTTAAGTTTTGCGTAATCTTTTAGCGAATACAAAATTTCCTCTGAGTAAGTGTTCGAAAAATCAGGGCTAACATTTTCGAAATGATTTCGAAAGTCTGTCCTTTACGGAATTAGCTGTTATTATATTGTAAAGAAGAGGAATTTGACTCAAAAATTACAAGTTTCTTAACGTTTAAAATATATATTTTTTGAATTAGTGACTGTTCTATGCCTGATGAGTCTTGGATAATACCCCTAATGGTTCGTTTCTAAAAGATAAAATTTCTCTATCGTCTGATGTTAATTTTATTCTAAAATACAGTAGACTCTCACTCAATCGGCTCTTTTTCAATCGGGCGACAAATTTTGTTGACAATTTTCACGTTTAATTATGAAGCTAAATCGCTCAAATTCGCTGTAGTTCTTCCTATTTTATCGTGATCCTTTATAATTGAGCGCTTTTTGTGAAATTTACAAAGGCTTTGACGCTCAATTCTATCGCTAAACCGGATGACATTTTGCCCCATATTCCCGATTGAGAGAGAGTCTACTGTAGTAAGATTAATTCCAGATCATATTTCTTTCTCATTTAACTACGAAGAATTTGAATGAACTCACCCTTGTCTTTTATAAATTTCAAGTGTTTCATTTGCTATTTTACATATTTCAGTAATTATTCTATTAATAGACTTCTTGAATAACCTCGAATTATATCTGCAATATAAATCACTCTCAGATATCACGAAATCCTAAAATCCCAATTTATGCAATCAAATCTCAATGAACTTACGCGCATTCTTCTTTTTTTTTAGCTTTTATCAATCTCTCCGTAAAATTCTCCGATTGATAAGATATTTTTACATAATGAGGAACACCTTGATATATTTGTATTTTTAAATAGTGTTCTAAGGGCAGTTGCACGACAAAAAATCAATATTATTGAGTTAATAGAGAGAATGTCCTCGAAAAGTGGACTGTTGTAAATGCCATTTAAAATGTGAAATGTTAATATTTGAAATGTTGTTCTATTATTGATTGCGTTTATACGCTAAAAAATCTCTAATCAGAACTGTTCTTGAAATGAATATTTATTGGAAGCTTTTATAATGATTTTAAAGTTCTTTTAAGTATTTAAAAAAAACTACTGGTTGCCACACATTTTATTAATTACTATTGTTAATTAATTAATAAATTAAACATTTTATTAATGTCAATTAAAGTTATATACTATATTTTGATCGATTTACATAAGTTACATACCTAGAATTTGACAATATGACTATTATGCGAAAAATTATGGCAAAATGGGAACAGTCTCGGCGAAAATGGGAACAGTTCTGGCGAAAATGGGAACAGTTTCGGCGAAAATAAGAACGGTTTTAGCGAAAAAGTTAAATACGGTTAGATATAAGTTAGTTCGAAATAAATCCGTCATTTATTTAGCGAATAAATGTAGTCATTGATTTTTTTTTGCTTGTTTCCACTGTAAACTCGATAAATGGAACACTTATTTGCCCCCGCTTTTTTTTACTCTTCGCCCCACAACTTCTTATCTCACTTGTTGTCATACTTCAATGGGAAAAATTCCAGTCACAGAACATCGTATGTTTCGTGACGTCGAGGCATTATCAATTAGAAATTGTAAATTGTGTGATAGATTGAGAGGGGTTTATAGAAAGTTGTTTTTCTTTTCTTTTTATTTGTTCTGTAGGTATAAAATGATTAGGGGTATCAAATGGGTGGATGAAGTGGTCGAAGGAGCGCCCTATGTCACAAATCTTGAGACATTGGATCAACAGAATTGCGACTTTTGTGTACACGGCGGTGAGTGCATTAATGTTTGTCTTAGTGATAATGGGATTAATATTAAAAAAAAAAACAACAATTTCTTGTGTAGATGATATCACAATGACAGCAGATGGTGTAGACACATATCACTTGGTGAAAGAGGCAAAAAGATACAAGTGAGTTGATAATTTTAATTATAGAGCTATTACATTGTACACATTCAAGAAGATGAAACAAATTAAAAAATAATATGCTCATACTCAATATTGAGAAATATTTATTTTAGAACTAAGAATAATTAATTTTTGTCCCAGTAATTTTCTTGAGTAAAACAAAGAATGTTACTGTACCGTTTTTTAAGAGTTTCACACAATTTTTTTCTTGAGAAAAAATATTTTTTTTCCTTAAAAATATTTGTTTTATTCTTAATAGAAGATTATATTTCTTAAACTCAGAATTTCATAGAGCTTTTGTTAATTATAATTGGTTCGGCACACATTTTATATCAAGAAAATTTCATGAAGTCGAAATTCGAATCCCTTTCTTTCTCATACATTTTGCATAATTCTTTTTCACTTTTCTTCTTCTTATAAACATTACAGCAAATTCAATTTAACTCAGTCGCATTTGGATTGTGAGAATGAAAGGGAAGTGAATTTTGATTTCGTGAAAATTTTCCTGATCTGAAAGGTCTGCTAGAGCCACAATGAATTCTTTTTAATTTTGGTCTGGAAATCTGAAATTCCGAAAACTCCGAGATCCTGAAAAATCCGGAACATCGAAAATCCCGGAAGCCCAAAAAAACGGTATCCTAAAAACCCGGAATATTGAAAATTGCGGGATTATGAAAAACCCGGGGACACTGTAACTCCCGGTAACCCGAAAAACCCGGGTTATCGAATATTCCGGGATCTCGAAAACCCTGGAACATAGAAAATCCCGGGAATTTTTAAAACCCGGGACATCAAACATCCCGGGATCCCGAAAAATCCGGAATGTTGAAAATCTCTGGAGCCAGTAAATCCCAGGATCCTGAAAAATCCTGCACCTCGTAAATCACGGGATCCTGAAAAACTAATGACCCTGTAAATTCTGGAATCAAAAACCCGAGACATCAAAAGTCCCCGCATCCTGAAAACCCAGAATCTCGAAAATCTTTGGTCCCCGTATATCTTGGGATCCCGAAAATCCCGAAACGTTGAAAATCTAGAAATCCTGAAAACCTGGGTCCCATAAATCTTAGGATCCCGAAAAACTCGGGACATCAAAAATCTCGGGACCTTGAAAAATCCGGAACATCAAAAATCCAATATCCTGAAAAACCCGGGGACACTGTAAATCCCGATGTCCTGAAAAACCAGAGTCATAGAATACTCTGGGACCTCGAAAACCCAATAACATAGAAAATACCGTAAACCTGAAAAATCCGGAAACCCATAAGCCCCGGGATCTCGAAAAATTCTGTACATCTAATATCCCAAGATCCCAAAAAACCCAGAATGCGGAAAATTTCTGGAGCACTTAAATACCGAGATCCTGAAAAACACAGGACCCCGTAAATCCCGGAATCCTGAGAAACCCAGGACCCCGTAAATCCCGGAATCCCGAAAAACTCGGTACATTAAAAATCCCTGTATCCCGAAAAACCCGGAATTCCGAAAATCTCGGGACCATGTAAATCCCGAGATCCCGAAAAACCTGGAACATCGATAATCCCAAAATCCTGAAAACCCCGGGACCCCGTGAATTCCGGAATCTCGAAAAACCCGGAACATCGAAAATCCCAGGACGAAAATTCTAATCAAGATTATGAGGTAAATCTGCAAGGGTTTTTATTCGGATTTTGGGATAATTTACTTCCAATCTAAATTAACTGCTTTACGTTTAGACCTTGCACTTACTAAGGTTATAGCCATGTGAATCACTTCCCAATAAAAATATCACATAGTCTAAGTGTCTAGTTTAGTTCTTAATTAACTTTCACGTGCTTGAAATTTTTGTGGGACAAGTGGGACAGATTAAATTCAGTCCCAATTGATTTTAACTGTGAACTGGATTGGACTTGTCGTTTATAACACTGAGAAAAAACCGGGGGTGCGATCAACTTTTTTTCCTCATAACTTTAACACTTTTTATGTGTAAAAATATATCAACATTTTTTAATGTTAATTTTACACCTTCTTAAGGGTAAAATTAACATGAAAAAGGGTAACTTTAACCCCTAATACACCTAAAAAGGGTAATATTTACACCGATTTCGGATCAATACTGCAGGGTAAAATTAACATTTCCGGAATGTTATTTTAACTTTTCGGGATTCCTCTCATTGAATCGATTCAATAATCGACACATAAAAACTTCATGGAACTATGTTTTTTCACGTTTTCTGCCGATTTTTTGGACAGACCGGTTATTGCTAAGCCGGCGAGAGTCGCAACTAAAATAATTTACAAACTTCAAGCGTTTCTCAATGTAATAGCTCTATTAGGTTTGGGAATTAGGGTCGAATGCAAATTTAAGATTTTCTATTGAAGGGAAGTCTCACGTACTGCTGGAATATCAACAACTGATCTCGTAGGCCGGATGCTCCTTATGACGAGGAATCACTTCCGACAGGGCAACGATGAATACTCCATAGAAAAAGAAGGTAAGATAAATGAATCTCTTTCACATTTAATTTTTCAAGTTCATCAAACAATTGGGAGTTAATTATCTAACTGGCAATTGCGTGCAAATTGTTTTGCAATTGATGAACTTTGCAACGTGTTTTTTTCTCTCTTTTTTTCGCATGTTTACAAAAGTAAATAATTTCAAGAAATCTCTTTAGTCAATTGAGGTTTGACTTGTCTTCGTTGTTGAATTTCAATCAATTTGCTCTTTAACATTTGCCTTGTTTAGTTTTTTTCATTTATTTTAGAATTTTCGCCTCAATTGACCCAATAAAAGACTTTTTTTTTTCAAATTAGAAATTGAAGCCACTTGAATTCATCATGTTCCTTATTTTTTTTTATTTCTATGTGAACAAAAAAAACTATTGAACTCTTTTATGGGATGGAAAAATTGAATCTGTGGGATGAATTGAAAAAAACAAAAAGAAATAGAGACCTTCAAGAAATTATTTGAGAAATATAACATTTCTGATGAAATAGGTTCCTCCCGAATGGGTCAGGATCACTCAGCTAGAAGTCCATGGACAGGATGCAGTCAATTTCTGCCCACAACACAGAAAATTATTCAGTTTAGTGATGGGAAAGCACCAAAACCCGACGATAAAATTGTAAGTTGATTATTTGTCCATCAAGAATAATTGACCTAATGCAAGAAATATTTGATTGACTTTCTCCTAAATTGGAATTTTCAAGCGATTTCTATTGATTTACTGCTTTTGTGATAAGAAAATTCCTCCAATTGAAACAAGAAAGCGATTCTCATTGAAATTTTCCCGTTTTTTTATTTTGCAAAGAATGAATTGCTTCTTCCGCGTTTCCGTAAAAAAAATTAACATTAAGATTGTGATGTTTTTTTAATGATGCGATTTGCGCTGTTTCATGATCAAGGTTAACAGATCCTGCACAGAAAATTAGTCGCACTCGTTATTTATTTAATTTCAATAAATCACACGAATGTACTTTAGAATTTGTTATAGAATATGGTAATTATTTGTATGATTTTTCATAGTAATTTTTCAAAGTCAGATTTTAAAAAGGCTCTGGCGAGTGTATTTCTTATCCGATTTTAGCAAATTATGCGCCATTGGAAAGGTCTTGGAATCCCCGGCAAGTCCCAACCGGTTCTAAGAAATTTATGAACCGAAACTACTTTTTCCCTGTAATTTGATTGTTCGAAATTTGACTATCTTGCTCCGAAGCCATTTTAGATGAATTAAAGAAATCAATTCAAAATTCAAATCGGTTTTATTCCGGTAAATACAGGAATAAAACGTGGCGGAATATTGAATCACGTGTGGATAGTGGATAATACTTTTCCCCAGGAAATTTGACAGATAGAGAATTTTATTGATCTTAACGAATTTTTTTCTATTTATTTTGAATACAGTAGTCTCTCTCTCAATTGGGCATTTGGGGCAAAATGTCATCCGATTTATCCATAGATTTGGGCGTCAAAGAATGAACGATTTCCTGCTAAATTTGTTGGAAATATTACCGTGATAAACGTGATACTAATATTTCACACAATAATTGTAGTAATTTGTTTCACAGTGAAAAATTACTAAGATTATCATATTATTTTGATAATTCATGTAGAAATTCAAATTGTTTTTTACGGTAATCGTTGTAAAATGCAACTTTTGGTTAAAAAATGAACTATTTCCTGCTATATTCGTTGGAAATATTACCATGATAATCGTGATCCTAATATTTCACACGATAATTGTAGTAATTTGTTTCACAATGGAAAATTACTACGATTGTCTTTTTATTTTGATAATTCATGTAGAAATTCATATTGTTTTTTACGATAATCGTTGTAAAATTCAATTTACGTTTAATAAAATTAATGTTTTTCTACGATAATCGAGAGAAATATTATTACGATTATCAATTTAAATTGATAATGGGGAAGGAACCAGCTTATGAACAAAAAACTGGGGTGGACCTCAATCTGTCCGCGAGGAGCTATTCCTAAACACGTCTGTATTTGAAGTATTTGATGGTCCGCGAAGAAGAGGAGTCAGCCAAGCAGAGCATGTCTATTCGTTACTAAATAGTCCTGAGAAGGAGACTATTGTTTCGAAAGAGCGGGAATTTTGCCAATGTAGAGCTTTTGTTACTTATGTTGTGCTTTATTGCTTCTACAGTTGTTTTTAGGATAATCGTTGTAAAATTTAATTTGCCGTTAGAAAATGAATGTTTTTCTATTATGATGATCGTTAGAAACATTATCACATAATCACGATAATAAAATTTCAGTCGATAATCGTAATAATTTATTTGACAGTAGCAGATTACTAAGATTAAGAAACACTAAGAAAATTTCATATAGTTGTTATGATAATCATTGTAAAATTCAAGGTTTGTTAAAAATGGCGTTTTCCTTTGACAATTGTGGGAAAAATTACAAAGATAATAGTTTTACTAAATTACGCAATAACAAAAGTAATTAGTTTCGCACTAGGCGATTACTACGATTATCATTTTACTATGACAACTGATGTAGAAAATTTTAAATTATTTTTACGATAATAGTTGTAAAATTCAAATTTTAGTTACAAAGTAAACTTTTTCCTAAGATACTCATTGAAAATAATTACTACGATAATTGTGGTACTAAAATTTCACACGATATTCGTAGTAATTTTTTCACCATGCTAGATTACTACGTTTGTCGTTTTATTTTGATAATTCTTTTAAAGATTTTTAATTATGGTTATTACGATATTCTCGATCTGCGATAGTAGCAGTAATTTATGTCACAGTGAAATATTACTACGATTATCGTCTTTATTTACAAATTAATTAGAAAATGTTGTTTTTACTATAATCGTTGTAAAATTCAATTTTTGCTTTAAAGATAAACTTTGCTGTGATAATCGTGGTAAATATTACTACGATTATTCGTAGTAATTTTTGACAGTGTAGAACATAAAACCCAGAACATAATTTTTATCTTAAGCGCGCAAACATTTCTGTGCATGAACTGTAAATTTCCAGTTTTCAAAAATTATGACTCAACAGAAAAGAGTCTCGCTTTTGAAGCAACTTCCTACTGACTAATTTAAATTTTCAAAATTCTTGACCTTTCTGCAATAATTTCTGCAGGTTTATGTGGCTGGAGCCTTTGATTTGTTCCACGTGGGCCACTTGGACTTCCTGGAGAAGGCCAAGGAGAAGGGTGACTATTTAATTGTGGGTCTGCATACAGATCCTGTGGTCAATGAGTACAAGGGCAGCAACTATCCCATTATGAATCTCCACGAGCGCGTTCTCAGTGTTCTGGCGTGCAAATATGTGAATGAAGTGGTGATTGGGGCACCCTATGATGTCACCAAGGAACTCATGGAGCACTTCAATGTGAGCGTTGTGTGCCATGGACAGACACCAATTGCTCTCGGTGAGGGTCAATTGGATCCCTATGCCGTGCCCAAGATGATGGGTAAATTTTTCCTCTTGGACTCTGGTAAGTCAAAGATTTTTTTCTCTGTGCATTTTGTTTTGGGAGCTTTGAGGGATTTTTTGTAGCATTCTAAAATGAGACGCAATTGATATAGTGTTACATTGTATATTGTGTCCGTGGCTCAATGATGGTCTGTATCTCAACAAGTGTCTCACTTCAGGGACTATTTATAGCAGAAAAAAAATCATCTGAGGAAAAACATACACAAGAAAATGCTGGGAAATCAATTCTCTTTGAGTAATTGAAACATAAAAAAATTTCTATAAAATATTGGATATATTGAAGTTTTAAGATAAATTCTGCAAGGACACTAAGGATTTCGGTCGATTTTTCATTTTTCAGTTTGTCTATAATAAGCCTAGAGACCAAATGGTAAGAGATATCGTCTTCTGGTCTTCGGTGACCCTTCATAAATTGCTATTTTTTGCACAAACTTTATTCACTTTATTCTCATTTTCTATTACTCCTAAGCAATTTTGAGCGATCTTTTGAGTGATTTATGAATCGGTTAAAATCGGCTGTGAACCGACCGACAAACGGTAAAATATTGTGATGCATCTTAAAGAATTCTTACTATCTCTTTAGCGTCCTTAGCACATCATCTGTCTGCACTAGGGTGCTTTTTTTTACTCTAGAGTGTAAAAAAAATATAACTGAAAAACAAAAGCATTGTCCGAAATTTAACAAGGTTCCACTATATTTTATATTTTGGAAACTTTGAATTTGTCACATTTTGCCCCAGGTTTCCCTAGTCATTCATTGAAGGGTGATAAACATTCTCGGTCAGTACATTACCAAATTGGTCAGTGAAAGAAAAGTTAGCATAACTTCTTAATTTTCCCATTACCTAGAATCCCTGCCTAGAATATTTAAATAATTTTACTTACTAAATTATTGCTCAAACGACCCAAACGGCTGCAATTTTCAGTTAAAACAAAACAGATGGTACAGCGTCTCAGCTTTACAGAATACTCACACTTACGAGATAGAGCTATCCGTAAATTACCTTTTTGTATGTTTTTTTTATGTACAGTAGACTCTCTCTCAATCGGGAATATGGGGCGAAATGTCATCCGGTTTATCGATAGATTTGGGCGTCAAAGCCTCTGTAAATTCCATAAAAAGCGCTCAATTATAAAGAATCACGATGAAATAAGAAGAACTACAGCGAATTTGAGCAAATTTGCTTCAAAATCAAACGTGAAAATTGTCAACAAAATTTTTCATCCGATTGAAAAAGATCCGATTGAGCGAGAGTCTACTGTAGTGGAAAAAACATGGAAAACCCTGTGGAATGATAGTGGAATTTTCCATAGGATTTCTCAAGTTTATCCCGCGGCCGGACGATTCACGTTTGATTTTCCATTTAAATGTTCCGTGGAGTTCCGCGGAATTTAACGGTGGAATTCCAGTGGACCATACTTGAAATTCCATGGGAAGCTGTGATTCCAATGGAATTTCCGACTCCAAATTCCATGGAAAACTTCCTGGAATTTTATCGTCAAATTCCGCAGATTATTGCAATTTGTACTGCAGTTTTTCACTGGAATTTCCGGTGGAATTTTGAAGATTTTTTTTGGATTTTTTCATTGAAGAGCGGAAGTTGATATCACAAATTTGAGCACCATTGTCTTACCGTTTAAGCTCCAGGACAATTTGGAAAAGGCAGATTATATCCCCATAGCAAACTTCCGCGGAAATTCCATTGGAAATTTTGCGTCAAATTCCGTGGAATTTGGACGCTAAATTTTTTCGCAACGTCTTCTATGGAATTTTTCCATGGAAATTTTGACCAACATACAATGGAAATCCAGTGTCACTTTCTAGTGGAAGTCCATGGAAGGTTTATATGGAAAATTAAACGTAAAACGTCCGCGGATTCCACTGGAATTTTCCATGGAATATTCCAGAAGTTTTCCTATGAATTTTCCATGGATTTTCCGCCCCCTTTTTTGTAGGAATAACTCCGTGGAATAACTCCACGGATAATTCCACTGCCTTTTCATACAGTTTTCTAAGAAAATTCCACACGTTTGTTTTTTCGTTTTACCGCTCGAAAATGTTTGTGGCGCTACAAATTAGATAAATTATTTTGCTCGTAAATTTTATGCAAAGATCTTAGTGATTTCTGTGTTACATATAATATTATGAATTATGCGACGCTGCGTTTTGTGTAGATAATAGTGAAGTGATAACATTAAACAGACTGCGGACCTAAAATTATGCGTCTTTTTATTTCATGGAATGTATTTTTGTAGGAAAATAATTTTTTGTACGATAGCTTTTTCTTTCCTAAAGTTTAAATTCGTTATCGCTGATTTAATAAAACATATCAAAATCCTCGTGAAATTTAGTATTTTTTTAATACAGGGAAATGAAAATATGAGATGTATGTGACAGCTTCATTTGTACTCTCTACAGTGCCCGCTTTCTAATCCGGATCGGCATAATCCGGACGAGTTATCGACGGTTACATTTAAAATAATTTTGAGGTCTTGTATGCATGTGTCTTGAGCAATGAAAATGAATTATCCTGTGATGTTTTTGTTTAATAATTGAAGTATAATAGTTAGCAGAGAATTCTCTATTTGTGTCTTTTTAATCTTCTTTAAAACTTTTATTTTAATTCTACAAAAAAATCTTGTATTATATTTTCGAGACATTGAACAAATTCAAAAAATCCATCCGGATTACGAAGCGGATATCTGTCATATTGTCTCCCAATCATCCGGATAACGAAGCGGGCACTGTATTTTCTTTGGTGGAAAAATCCATGATCAATCCACGTAAATTTCCTGGGAAATATTCTACACAAACATTCCACTATAAATCCATGGGAATTTCCTTGGAAACCATGGAGAATTTCCGTGGAATTTACCAAGGAAAAATACTGGAAAATTCCGAGGAATTTTTTCTTGTGATTCCTTATTCCGCTTTCTTTTGCTATGAGGATTAATACTGCTCTCTCTTTGAGTTCGAGCAGTAAAAATTATCGTTCTTGAAATGCATCTTCATCAAGCATTTTATGTTTTTATAATATCATTCATTCTCAGATGGATTGAAGATGATTAATCCTTTAAGGACGATTGGAACACCGGTGTCCCATAAAGAAAATAAGTTTTCCTGACTACCTAATGTTATTTGTTTTAATGTTTATACATAATTCCAAAGTAGAAGATTAGGTGAATCTAGGATATTTTTTGCAAGTCTCCAGATATTTGCTATAAAGTAAATATTTAAGCATAAAAATGACGTATTTTTAAATTCTAATATTGAAAAATTATTTTAATTTTTTTTATGCTTACAATTTTTTTTAAGCAAAACCGTTTTGGAAAAAGAAACTGCAATACTCAAACATAATATTTTTCATTAGAGTGAAAAATCTATAACAACATAATATTTTTCATTAGAGTCAGAAAAAATACTTAAATTTTTAGGCTATTTTTGTTCCTATGGCCTCGTAGAGGTAAAAAATGCACCGAACCAGACTCTGTTGGATAGTCCAATGTCAGATATAAGACGTTTCATTAATTTTGTTTATCGCTTAAATTTTTATTGTTGATTTTCGGTCCGTAAAAAGTGTCTCGTCGTTAAAGGGTTAAAAGGCTCTATTGCAGAAGAAGCCCATAATTAAATTTGTGGCCATGAGTCTGGAAATGGCTCAAAAAAGTGTTCACTAATGGCCAAGTCGTAAGCTAAAACAGGCCTATCACTGATTTTTATTACAGGGAATTCCATGACAACGGAAAAGATTGTAGAACGCATTATAAAGCATCGTCTGGAGTATGAGCAGAGGAATAACAAAAAGGAGAAGAAGGAATTAGAGGCTTATGAGGCATCACAGAAGCTAAAAATGACTCAGAAATCAGGCTAAAATTATTGAACCCTCCACTCACCACGAGAGATTCTTGTTCTTTTTCTTCTTCCTCAAAAAACAAAAGGATGAGTGCTGAGGATCTAACAAAAAAATATTCCCTGTTTTTTTTTTATTTAAAAGATATTTTTGTACAAATTTTTTAATTGTTAATTTCTGACAAAATTCCAGAGTTATGCTAATGTTTTTTTTTTAGAAGAGATATTTTTATATATTGGAGAAATTCTAAATGGAATTTATCATTGAATGTTTTTTTTCTGTTTGTAATTATTAAATAATGAGATTGATGTAAATTTTATGATATGAATCTTTTTGAAGAGGAAACCTCTGTGGATAAGCTTTTTTTGTGTTGTTGCTTCTGAAGACCCCTTCTAAAACCATCTCTTTGATATTTAAATGTGAATTTTGATATCTTTCATGACTGAATTGATACCAAAGCTCGAAGGTAGAGAGCCAGATTTTTTTTTTTTGTGAAATTATTCTTGTAAAATTAATATTAAGAAATATAATTGTGTATCACAAGTAAAAAATATTCCAATGTTGATGAAATATTAAGAAAAAAATAAATTTTTTGGCACCAATTTGTTGTTTGGGAGTTTTTTAATGAATTCATGGATTTACAGAGAGTGAGAAAAATTGGGCAGGATTCTTATTCGAGGAGCTCATCTCCTTCGGTGACTTCCTTGAGGTCGAGTAGTTCAAGGCTTCCGCTGCCTCTCGTTTCACTCTTGACGATTTCATCGACAGCTCGAAAGTGACCAGGATCGATGAGGCAGACAATGGAGAGGGTTCCACCTGTCCAGTCTTCCTGCTCAATTGTTGGGGCAAGTTGAGTAACTTTCTCCCGGACTTTCCGGGCTTCCTTTCCACTTGCCACAACCTTGAGGCGCATCCTGGCTCGTTCAATGGGTATACTCTCCTTCAGCAGGGAGATCACTTCCAGTGCCTGTTGCTTGCTGTTCCTGTTGGGCTTCACGGAGAAGTGAACATCCCTCATGGCTTTTTCGATCATTGAAACGGGATAGGGCCTCTTCGTGTCCGGATTGATGCATTTGTCTGTAACTATTGTGGCTATATCCTTAAAGAGAGAATCCAAGTGACTGTGCCTCTCCTTGTCGGAGATCTGTAGCTCTCCCTGGGCCAGAATACGCCGGCAAATCTCTGTTTGATCATCTGTTTCGAATGCCTTCACTAAATCTTCCTTTTTAGCCACTTGCCCCTTTGAGACATTCGTGAAGATTGTATGTGTCTGTAGCACCTCATCGATATCCTTCTCCCTGATCAACAAAATCCCCAATAAGTTCCCGCCAAAAACCCCAAAAGCCATCCTGAAAATCTCCGCATCAGAACATTCCAGAAATACTCACACATTATTCCTCCAGGATATTACTTTGTTTTTGTAGCAGGCAATCTCAAATCTCTTGCCTGCCTTCTTCATCCTCACCACTGCAACATTTGTCAGGCGTATCTGGTTAGTTGGTGTGAATATTTTAGCCATTTCACTCAATTTTTTCACGGAAAAACAATCCCAATCGCACGTGAATTTCACAATATTTTTGTTTTTCTTCCCCCTCCTCGATCGCAGAGCCCTCTTGCGGAAACAAATCCTACTTCCGCAACTGTCACTTGGGTGGTTTTTTTCTCATTTTGTGTACAACATGGGAGTGTGAGAGGACTTTGTTGCCCAATTTTGGTGAAAATTCCCGTGAAAATCGGTGTTAGAGAATGGAAATTGATGCAGAAAGTGCTACTTTAGAGTGTAATCTGTGAAATTGAGTAATTCCCAGTGTAGATTCCGTGCTAAAAGTGGGTGAAAAACATGGCTGAAGTGAAGGAGATTGTGCGCGAAAAGTTTCGTCAGGAGGAGATTGTTGTTTCGGTATCCTTTTGCCTCAATTCCCACTGAAAAAGAGCACAAAAACCATCAACAGAGATTCCTGGGAGTTTGTCAATTAGGAAATCCTCTTTTGTAATCAGCATTCAATGGGATTTGCCAAAGAAATTTTAGAGAAATCGCGCAAGACGCTCTCCACATGCAACGTCCATTGAAATGGGGCAAAAAAGTGAAATTTTTGCCCAATAATTTAATTACTGTGCATTCCACAGAGTGATTTACACTCCCAGGAATCTCTGTACATTCTCAGTGCTGAATCAATCGATTCCGCACAGTTCCACTTGGAAGAAAATTCCGTGGAAATGTGTTTTACAGCTGCATTTTGGTATTTTCCTCAATTTGCATCCCATTTAGATCTTCGAGGCTTATCAATTGATTGGCTATGAGCAACAGAATCGCCTCCTGGCCTTAGTGAGATGCCACAATTCTCATGCAGTCTTCTCCTTTGCCCTCTCCGTGTGTCCACCCACGACATTTGTCGATCTCACCGTGGAGAACTTCTTCCCCATCGACCGGGACTTTCGCATTGATGCTCCTTCAGGGGGCATCTCGAAGCTTCAGTTCCGGATCACCACAAGAGCCGGACAGAACCTCTTCTACTACTATCCTTGCCAGACGTACATTCACTACAAGTACGACTATTTCCAGAATGATATTCTAGCTGCCCAGTTCGGTAAGTTTTCCCAAATTTTCCTCAATTTTCCTCCGTAACTTGTTGATGGAAATCTTCTTTCCATGGAAAAATGTTTATTTAAACCAATTTTTAAACATAATGAAATCGTGAAATACAAATGAAACTAAAGATAGATATAGCTACGTTTATACACTCTCTAAACAATCTAGGATTAAAAATTGCTCCTGGAATAAATTTTTTCAATGTAAACTGGATGCAATTTCGCAATTATAAAAACGTTTCTAGGTGTTTTTAAGGGCTTCATTAAAAGGAAATCATCCAGTGGTTGGTTTCTATGTTTACTGGATTCGATTCCCCATTTCAAGAAATATTTCTAAGGTTTTTATAGCAATTCCATGTTTATAAATAAATTAAAAAAAAATGATTAAGGTTTATAGGAAATTCCAGAATTATAGAAACATTTCTATGTTTTTTTCAATGTGGTTCCGTATTTCAAAAACATGTTTAGGTTTGTTTGAATGCGATTGTGCAATTATAGAAACTTTTCTATGCTTTTTCAATGGGGTTCTGTATTTCAAAAGAATATTTTTGGTTACCGGATGTGGTTCTGCAATTATAGGAACTTTTCTATGTTCTTTTCAATACGATTCTGTATTTAAAAAAATATTTAGGTTTATTTGAATGCAATTCTGCAATTATAGAAACTTTTCTATGTTTTTTCAATGAGATTCCGTATTTCAAAAGTATATTTTTGGTTACCGGATGCGGTTCTGCAATTATAGGAACTTTTCTATGTTCTTTTCAATGCGATTCTGTATTTCAAAAAAATATTTAGTTTTATTTGAATGCAATTCTGCAATTATAGAAACTTTTCTATGTTTTTTTTCAATGCGGTTCCGTATTTAAAAAAAAATGTTTGGGTGAATGCGATTCTGCAATTATGGAAAATTTTCTATCTTTTTTCAATGCGGTTCTATTGTCCGAAAGAAAAAATGTTTAGTTTCATTTGAACGCATTCCGTAATTATGGAAACTTTTCTATGTTTTGTCAATGCGAATCCGTATTAAAAAAAAATGTTTAGGTTTATTTGAATGCGATTTTGCAAATAGGAACTTTTTTGTATTTTCAATGCGGTTTCGTATTTTAAAAACAAGTTTAGGTTTATTTCAATGCGATTCTGCAATTAAATAAACTTTTCTATGTTTTTTTTTTCAATCGGGTTCCGTATTTAGAAAAATATTTAAGTTCATTTAAATGCGATTTTGCAATTATAGAAGCTTTTCTATGTTTTTCCAATGCGGATCCGTATTTTGAAAAAATGTTTGGTTTTATTTGAATACGATTCTGCAATTATATAGAAACTTTTCGAATTATCGAAACATACTTCTAAGTTTTTTTGTTTTTAAATTATATTCTAATTCTAAACACAACGTTTTTATAATTATTGTATGATAGATTTTTATGTAAAAATATTAAGATATTATTGAATGCTATTTAGTATTTCTTGAAGCATATTTTTCGTTCTTTTTTATTTAAGATTTCGTATTCCTAAAGACCAGCACACAATAACTTTTATTTGTAAACATGTTTTCAAAATTTCCCATTAGAAATGTCAAAAACATGTTTACTAAACATAAGTTATTTTGCATTGGGCATAAAAAACGTTTCTAGAGTTATTGAACACGATTTCACATTTCTAGGAACGTTTTCGTATTTCGAAAAATCTCCACAAACGTTTCTGTATTTTTTTTCTAAAAAAAAACATTCTACATTTTTAGAAACGTATCTCATTTCTTTAAACGTTTCTCGTACAATTTTTTTTGTTTTACATTACAAATTGCTCATTCCATAAGATCTAATAGCTCATTTTGATTCAGGGCCCATTTAAATGGGAAGGTGCCCTATTGTCGGCCGGTTCTTCAACTCTGCTGGTAGAATTATTTAATCAAATTGTAAAGCCTGTTTTGCGATCCTTTGCTTTCATATCTGTATCTTTGGAAATATTTCGAATTGACTTCAGACACCTTGTGTTTAAAAAATTCGTACATCGGTTTCGAAAGTCAAAGAAAACGCATAATTGCTTCTGCTTTCGTTTGTTTAGTGTCTGAAATAATTCCTGTTCAAATTTCGAATTGTCTCGAGTGTCAAGTCAACATGTGTTAGTCTGTCCAGTTTTCACTTTGTTATGTGGTGAAAAACAATTCCATTATCCTTTTGTTTAGAAATAACTTTTCCGATTTGAGAACTCTCTCCGGATGAGGTTTTTCCTTTACCGATACAATTCTAAATTCGAAATGGCAGAACAATCAGCGCTAAAGCGGCGAGCACATGAACTTGCACTTTAGCCTTCCGGTAGATTTTCGAATAGGCTTGCTTTGGCTTTGTCTCTTCAAGATTATTACTGAACAGAGTATAATTCCTTTCAAAGTCACGAAATAATTCTTTTTACAGAATGTGATATTTCACAAATTTTCGAACCTACTGCAAAAAATTTAGTTTGAAAATTCGAAGCTCAGTTTTTTTTTGTTTTTTTTTTCGATCAACAACGACATTTTGTGAAAATATATGAAATTTTATCCGAGACACTATTGGAGAATCAAGTTCCAGCTGCGAACGGGTAATATCTGTCGATTTAAGCAATAATCAAAAAATGGTTTAACTTGATCTTGTAATTTAGGACATCCCTTTCAATGCTTTCAATGAACTATTAACCCAACTGTCAGAATTTTATATAAATTTTTTTTTATAGAATATAAATATTTTTCCTAATATAGCACCTCATATCTGAACCAAGTCCATTTCGTCATATTTTTTTGTAACATGGAGAAATAGTTTTATGTGTTGCGAATTGTTACTTTTTCTTATATTTTAAAGTTGAGGATTATTTTCAACGCATAAACGAACACTATTTTGATAGGCAGAAGGTCATTTTTACAAATGCGATATGTTGCTTTATTCAGATAAACAAACACATTGCTCAAGTCCTCCAGAAACCTCTATAATTTCATTCAGAGTGTGGTTATCTCGCTTGTAAAACGCGGTGATTTCAGGAATTTATCGCACTAATGAGTCTTGAGGTTCGGGGTTTCATTTTCTATTTCTAGTTTTTTTTTTTTTTTGAAAAGCTCATAATGCTTCCAGGTATGATTCAGCAAAGTATTGATGGAGAGCATAAATGAAGCCTTTGTCAGCACTGTCCAAGAGATTGGTCTCTAAAAATGTTTGCGTGTGCTTTAAATTTGGAGGGAATTTTTTTTTTTTTACAAAATTTGACTTGAGTATTCAGCAAAGCATTCAATTCAATTTCTCTGAATTCAACATTTTTTTTAAATTGTTTTCTGTTGATATGAAAGTTTTGCGATAAATACACGCTATAATTTTGCATTTATTTCCAATACAATATCTACAAAGTCTCACAAAGGGGACATTTGGCAAAGTTTTACTTGTTACTGTGCATAGTACAGAAGAAATTGAATTTTTCTCGGCTTTTGGATTCATATGGAACTCTCATAGTTTTTATAATTTTTGTAGAATATGGTTAGTTCGAGTTTATGGATTAAAAATGCATTTCAAAAGCCTCAAGAGCATTGCAAATAATAGAAAATAATATTAATATCGAAAAAGACAACGTTTTATGACAGTGATGTTTATAAGAACGATAAGGACAATTTATTGTGTGTAATTTTTGACTCATGTTATTATTGGAAACAATTAAATTCTCTTACATAAAACCTTGCAATTGTGTTATCTAATTTTCACAACATTTTTCATGTAAAATTGTTTCAAAGAATTCAATAAAAATGCTTGTCCTGGTTGGACAAACAAAAAAGAAATATGCCCTTCTAGTCGGTATGCTCGCTCATAGTCGGAATTCGATTCTTCAAAAGTGTCTTGGCTAAAAGATTAAAAGGCTTATACTTTACACGAAATATCATTGATGTTCGAAGAATTTAATAAATCCGGAATTTTCTTAGTAAAATGATTATGAAGCGATGTTCTGTTTTGTAATAACCTTTCGAAGAGACAAAGCTACTCCAAAGCCAAGCGAAACCTATTCGAAAATCTACCGGAAGCCTAAAGTGCAAGTTCACATACTCATCGCTTTAACGTTTCGAATTTCGATATTCTTGACACTTCAATCGGCAACAATGTCAAGAGCATAATGTGCAAACGTTTGCAGCAAAAAGTTAATTTTTGTGTGGTTTTGTGGAATTTCAAAAGATGACAGAACGTTTGAATTGCAATTTCATTAAAGTAAATGTTTTTTTCATAAACTTGCTTAAACTTTAAACTCGTTGGTTTAAACTTTCGAAATTCTAACAAGTTTAGGTAAGTTCTCTCTGATATACTTTCGAATCGGTACAGAACTCAACCGGAGAGAGCTCTCAAATCGGGAAGGTTATTACTGAACGAGAGAATTTCGAAATTCGAAAAGTCTTTTCCCTTTATCATTGAAAACGGGTAATTTGAAATCATTTTGAATTTGGAATTTTGTGATTTCATCACAGTTTCAGAGATAGTTTCAGGAAATCAGTTTCAGGAAAAGATAATCAACCATTTAGAAGTACAAGCCGTATTTAAAATCTCGATTCCGAGTTCTCAAAGTCGGAATTTTTCTAAGAAAAAAGACGTTCGAAGATCGGTTTCGAAACGGTTCAACAGATCGGTCAATGGCTGTCACTTTTAATTTTCTCTCTTGACTTTCCATGGTGGATTCACCACTTCTCGCCAGTGTCCCACTTTTCGCCACTTATATTGTAATCGCTATTTTTCGCGATTTATGAAATAAATGAGCTGCAAAGTTATTTGTATGTTTACTGCTGCTACGTATAAAGTCAAAAAATAATTATTATTCGTTTTGGATTTACGATTCTAAGCATTTTTTAGAGTAATATTTTAAGCAAGTGCATCAAATCCAATATTTCTTACCAAATATACTTAATTGTCATCAAATTTTCATCAAGCAAAATATACCTTTTGGGATAAATAATTTGACTATTGAATATTTAATTACACTTGTGGAATACATGAAATTTGTATTTAGTTAATTAATATTCAATTTTACATTATTTTTATATAAAAATAAGGCATGGCGAAAAGTGGTAATATTCTGGAGTTGATTTTACCACCTGTCGCCATCTCTTTTCAATAGGCGACGCTAACTTCACTTCGTAGATTCTCAGTTGTAAAATCTGCATTGTTTACCTTTTACAATAATCCTATAATTTGATTTCTCAAATAAAAGTTAAGAAAAATCATTTAAAGTGAGTAATAATAAGGTGTTCATGAGGAAAAAGAAATGCTGAATGTATTCTTTTCATAACATTGCCTAAAATATTCGAGCTCGGACCTTTTCAAGTGGGTGGCGAGAAGTGGTTACAGAACTGGCGAAAAGTGGTAAAAAGTGGCGACGAAGTGGTTATTTTTGCATTGTTAATAAAAATCAGTTTTTTAAGTAGTTCAGCATGAAATTGTAGGACTATTGTTTTCACGTATCTAGAGCTATACATCTAAGTAACTTTATCTCAAATTTGAGTTATCTTGTAATAAGGGTTCAGAAGTTATTATAAAATGAATCTCTCTTTTTCCTAAACATGGCGATAAGTGGTTACTCTATAATTTCCATTAAAATTATCATCACAAAATTTCCGATATTACACGACTTTTAACGAGCAGACTTTTAATCGCTAATACACCTAAAAAGGGCAATATTTTACACCGATTTCGGATCAATACTGCAGGGTAAAATTAACATTTCCGCAAGGGGTTACTCAAGGTCGAAAATTTGTGTCCATATTCCGTTATTCCATGTGATTCCAATGAGATTCCATTGTGATTCCAATGATTCTAAATTGTGTGATTCTCTTAATGATTCAATTCGGTATTCTGTGATTCTCAATTATTCCAATTTGTCATTCAGTTTATTCCGGTCTTCAAATTTCTCTTATTTTATGATAATTTTTAATAATTTCTATGTAGGATTAATTTTGTTTATTATTTTTGTTGTAGCTTAGTTTTGATGTAGGAATCTAAGATATTTTTTGCATGTTTCCAGATATTTGCTGTTTATTATAAATATTTCGGATCAAAAGTGAAAATCATATAAAAGCATATCTCAGAAAAAATGGATAACAGTGATTTTAAATCGTATGATACCTCGTACAAATGGTTAAAGCAAAGATAAAAATTCCACCTTCACATTCTTGCACTGCACTTCGGCTGTGGTCCATAATTTTATTTATTTATTTTTATTTATTGTCTTTACACTCGAGTCCTTTTCAAGTAATTATATGTTTTGCGTTTATGCGGCCACCGCCGTCTTGTCAAAATAATTGTCAAAATGATAGCAATTGTAAATAAGGGATACTGTGATTCCATTTGATTCCAGTGATTCCAATTGATTCTAGTGATTCTGTATGGATTCCATTTAATATTCTATCAAAATCTGATCAGTGATTCCATGGATTCTATGGATTCTAGCGGAAAAATGTGTCGGTATTCCATACTTGAGTAACCCCTTGCATTTCCGGAATGTTATTTTAACTTTCTGATTTCTCTCAGTGATAGCATTTAAATGACATAGATGAGATTATGTAGATGTTTATCCAGCGACAATGCGCAGACGCAACGCAACTGCGTTGTAGTTCTAGTCGTCCACCGCCTTCTTAGCATTGATAGACAACATTCCCAGCAAAAATACTGGGGTCTTTTGTCTTTGATGCCAGAGCTTTCTTTAAAAATAAGCTACGAAGTAACTAATAAAAAGGGGTCTTCTTTTTTAACAATTCAACATTGTTGATGTGCCCTTCCTTTAGCATTCAACGAGCATCCAGATGCCATGGATTTCACATGGTTGGAATCCTATAGGAGAGAAGATCTCTCGGCAATTGACAGGAATATTGCAGATGGGAGGGCGACACTGAAGAAGAGAGAATCAAAGTTCCGAGAGGAACTGGAAAAGAGGGAACATGAGTTTATTGTTTATGAACCCTATCGCTTTTACATTGCCACGTGGAATGTCAATGGTCAGCCACCAAATGATATTTCTCTGCATGAATGGCTGGCAACGACAAAAGATCCTCCGGATCTCTATGCCATTGCCTTTCAGGAGTTGGATCTGTCACCCAAAGCTTATACATTCAGTGAAAATAGGCCGGATTTTGTGTGGGTGTCACGGGTATTGGATGGAGTTCATCCGGGAGCCAATTATGAAGAATTGGTATCTGTGAGACTGGTGGGAATGATGATGATCATTGTGATTAGGAGGGAGTTGAGACGTTTGGTGAAATCGTGCACGACAACTTCTGTGGGCACTGGAACGCTCAATATGATGGGAAATAAGGGAGGAGTTGGTGTTAGTTTGGAGTTCAATGAGAATTTTATATGTTTTGTCAATTCTCATCTTGCGGCCCATGTACATGAGGTACTGAGGAGGAAGGAGGATCATGATGAAATCCTGAGGAGGATGCAATTTGAGCATGGAATAACGAAGAGGAGTATTGAGGAGCATGATCATATTTTTTGGTTTGGTGATCTAAATTATCGTATTATCGAGCAGGAGTACAATAAATTTGTTGATCCTCTGGCAATGGGTGTTGTACCTGGTGCAGGAGGTACCCAGAGATTTGCAAATCAGGAATTTATTTATGCCGAATTGCAGCCATTTGATCAGCTTCATGTGGAAATGAAGAGGAAAAATGTGTTTGTTAATTTTGTCGAAGGACCAATAATGTTTCAGCCAACGTATAAATATGATCCGGGAACGAATAATTGGGACAGTAGTGAGAAGAGTCGAATGCCAGCATGGTGCGATAGGATTCTCTGGCGTAGTGATAAGACCCATCAGATTGTCTATGATAGTATCATGGCGTTGCAACTTAGTGATCATAAACCAGTTTATGCTCTATTTTTGACCAATGTTAAGTGCAGGGATGAGGAGAAGTACAAGAAGGTGCACGAGGAAGTACTAAAGACAGTGGATAAGTATGAGAATGACAATCAACCACAAATTACAGTGGCTGAGACGGATATTGACTTTGGTGTCATTCAGTTTAATTCTGTCATTCAGAGGGAGATCCTTGTAGCCAACAATTGCCATCTACCGGTAATTTTTGAATTTACCGGAAAGGAAGGCAAGGATAGTGCAATATGTGAATCCTGGCTAGATATTCAGCCCAGCAGAGGGAGACTCTTCACAGGAAATTCCATTAGTATCAAACTCGAGTTGCATGCTGATTCGAAATCTGCCTGGAAGTTGCATCGGAAGCAACGGGAATCTGGTCAGAAAGTGCCTCTGGATATTTTGGTACTCCATGTGGAGAATGGCCGAGATATCTTCATCACTATCATAGGAGAGTACCGACAGAGCTGTATAGGATTCAATCTGGAGACTCTATGTCAGATTCAGAAGCCCGTGACACAGATGAACCTCAAGGAGATCCTCCAGCTGGAGTATGAGATTGACAAGAGTGCTCCGACGCGCAATGAAGAACCCGGGAAGACCGATCCAGCAGAAATTCCCCGCGAATTATGGTTTCTAGTCGACTATCTCTTCAATCATGGCCTACAGACACTCAATCTCTTCTCCATGGAGCGGAAGTTCAGGAGATCAGCAAATATTGCTGAGATTCGGGATTGGCTGGATTCGTGGAGTGTCGATGTTTTTCGTAGGTTCCCTTTCGCACTTTCCTTTTCCTTCTTCTAACAAAATTTTCCTTGCAGCTGGAAATCCATACACAGCTGCAGAGACTCTCCTATTCCTCCTGGAGGCCACTCCAGTGCCTCTGGTGCATCCCTATGAGGATTTAGTCTACACTGTGGACAGCTATGAGAAATGCAGGGACATTATAACATTCCTCACGCCGCAGAGGAAGAAGATCTTCATCTACGTTTGCCTTTTCCTCAGGGAAGTCCTGAAGAATGTCGCATGGAATCGGGTGGACAATCACAGACTCGGTGAGTAACACCTCTATCAATTGTCCAACTGTTTCATATTGTTTATGTTTCATAGGAACAGTAAATTTTTACTGTTCCTAAGAACTAAAATTTTATGCTTCTCCCGCAACCAAAAATATAATTGTTGCTATGAACAGTAAAATTCTACTGTTCCGATGAACGGTAAAATATTTTGCATACTGTTCCTGCGTATAGTCACGTTTTTCTGTTTCCGTACTGTTACTGTTCCTGGAAACAGTCAAGCTTTACTGAACTAAAAAAATACTGTTCCTGCTAAAAAAATGTTTGATTGTTCTTTATAAAAAAAAGTTTCACTGTTCTCATGAACAGAAATGTTTGATTGCTCCTGCTAACAGTAATATTTTGCTGTTCCTGCTTAAAAAACAGCTTTACAGTTTTCACGAGCACAGTTCCTGCAAAAGCAAGTTTGACTATTCCTCTGTATAGAAATGTTTTTTTGTTTCTGCTAACAGAAGATTTTACTGTTATGGCGAACATTTTACAGTTTTACTGTTCCCATGAACAGAAATGCTTTACTATTCCTGTTAAAAGAAGTTTGACTGTTCACGCGAACAGTTAACATAAATATTTTAGTGCCCCTGCAAACAATAATACTTTATTGTTCCCTCAAATGCTAAAATTTTACTGTTCCCAATACACAAATTTTTTTAACATTTCCTGCAAATAATAGCATTTTACCGTTTCCATACTATTTCTGTTCCTGCGAACAGAAATATTTTACTGTTTTTGCTAAAAAAAAAGTTTTTATACTATTTTTGCGAACACTGTTCCTGCTAAAGAAAGTTTAACTGTTCTTGAGAAGAGAAATATTTGACTGTTCCTGCTGAAAAAAATAGTTTGAGTGTTTCTGTGAACAGATTTTTTTGTTCCTGCTAACAGAAAATTTTACTGTTCCCATGAACAGATGTTTTTTATTGTTCCTACTAAAAAAAGTTTTACTGTTTTCGCTAACACTGTTTCTGCTAAAGGAACTTTAACTGTTCTTGAGAAGAGAAATAATTGACTGAGATTTCAGATTTATTTTGTTCCTGCTAACAGAAAATTTTACTGTTACCATGAATAGAAAACTTTTTTGTCCTAAAAAAAGTTCCTTGTTCCCATGAATAGATGTTTTTTTTATTGTTCCTGCTAAAAAAAAGTTTTACTGTGTTCGCGAACACTGTTCCTGGTAAAGGAAGTTTGACTGTTCTCGAGTACAAAAATATTTGATTGAACCTACTAATAACAGTTTGAATGTTTCCATGTGCAGAAAAGTTTTACTGTTCATGCTAAAGGAAGTTTGACTGTTCTCGAGAACAAAAATATTTGACTGAACCTACTAAAAAAAACTCAGTTTGACTGTTCTCGTGAACAGACATGTTTTTTTGTCCCTGCTAAAAAAAAATCTTTCACTGTTCCCATGAACAGAAATGTTTGATTGTTCCTGCTAACAAAAAAATACTGTTCTCGCGAATAGGAATATTTGACTGTTTCTGCTACAAAAAAAAAGTTTAACTGTTCCTGTAAACAGAAATATTTACTATTGTTCCTGCTATAAAATTTTACTGTTCCTGTGAACAGAAATCTTTTTCTATTCCTAACAGAAAATTTTACTGCTCCTCCTAAAAGAAGATTAGCTGTTCCAGCTAGCAGATGACTTTATTTCTCCTGCTAAAAACAATTTTCTGTTCTCGTGAACACTATTTCTGCTAACGGAAATTTGACTGTTCTCGAGAACAAAAATATTTAACTGTTCCTGCTAAAAGAAGATTAACTGTTCGCGCTGGTAGATGTCTTTATTGTTTCTGTTAAATAAAATTTGTTATCGCGAGCATTATTCCTGTTAAAAGAAATTTGACTGTTTTCGAGAACAAAAATATTTGACTTCTTCTGCTGAAATTTTCAGAAAATTTTACAGCTCCGCGAATGGGAATATTTGAGTGTTCCTGCTAAAAAAAAGTCTGACTCTTCCTGTGAACAGAAATGTTTTTTTTTGTCCCTACCCAAAAATCTTTACTGCTTAAAGGAGTTTAACTGTTCCCGTGAGCAGATGTCTTTATCTTTCCTGCTAAAAAAGATTTTTTTTTCTTTTTTAGCAGGAAATACTGTTCCTGCTAAAGGAAGTTGCACTGTTCTCGAGAACAAAAATCTTTCACTGTTCCCGTTAAAAAAAAGTTTGACTGTTCCCGTGAACAGAAATGTTTTATTGTTCCTGCTAAAATAATTTTACTGTTCCCACTTACAAAAATATTTCACTGTTCCAGCTGAGAGAAAATTTTACTGTTCTCCCAAACACAAAATCCTTTAAAAAAATCTGTACTGTCCCTACTAACAAAAAAAATACTGTTCCCAAAACACTAAAATTTTCAACTGTTCCTGCAAATAGTAGCATATTACCGTTTCCATACTATTTCTGTTCTTGCAAACAGAAAATTTACTGTTCCTAAACATTGATAATTTACTAATTTTGGAAACAGTAAAATATTTCACTGTTTCCGCGAATAGTAGCGCTTGCCTTATAAAATTTTCATATTCTGAAGACTTCCTTATGTGTTTACATACCCAGCTCGAATATTTGCTCCTGTGCTCCTGAAGTCCCGGACAATATCCCCAAAGGTGGATCGTCGAGTGGAGGACGACAGGGATGACAAAAGGGTGAAATTCCTGCTGAGATTGCTGGACAACAACGACTTTCTGCGAGAATTTGCCATAACAGACCTCAAAGTTGTCAACCGATCGATGCCACTGCTGGATCTGTCGTGAACATCCGAAGCTCCAGGGAGCTTTATAGAGATTTCTAGGTGATAGTACGGGGTAAGTTTAAGAGTAGATAGAACAAATTCATCCTCCGGCAAAAAAAATGAGATCAAAAAGGTCAGTACGATTTCAAAATGATCTTTATATTTCTCCTTTCTGAATATTTAAAAAAAAAATAAACAAAAATTACACCAATCTTATTTAACAAGTTATGCAGATTCTAATTTCAAACATGCGACAAGGAAAAAAAACTGTTCTTAAAATTCTACAACAAATTGTGATGTAGATTTAAATGGAAATGTCTTCTATTTCTCTTTGTAATTTGTTTAATGGGAGAAATTGCAAGATCTCTATTCTCACTCAATAAATGCATCTTAAATATCACATTTACATTTAACTATTTTCTTTTTTACTATTAGACTGCCTCCTTGAACTTTTTTTTAATTAACTATTTAGCCCCTAGATATGGTCACAAATTATGGATATCCTCGTCAGTGGATAAAATCGAAGGGCATTTCACTGGGGAACTATTGTAAACATTTGCGAATATTTCTGGAATTTTGTCAATATCACTGATGTTTTGTGAAAATCGGGGATATTTCGTGAATATTCCTTGAATATCATAGATATTTTGCGAATATTCACAGAAAATCGCAGATATTCAGGGAATATTCGTTGAATATCGCAAATATTTTGCGAATATTCCTTGAATATCACGGATACTTTATGAATATTCCTTGAATACTGAAGATACTTTGTCAATACTCCTTGAATATCACGATAATTTGCGAATATTCATTGAATATCGTAGATATTTTACGAATATAACTTGAATATCGGAGATACTTTGCGAGTATTCCTTGAATATCGCAGACAATTTGCGAATATTCCTTGAATTTCATGGATATTTCACGAATATTCCTTGAATATCGGAGATACTTTGCGAATACTCTTTTAATAAAGCGATAATTTGCGAATATTCATTGAATATTGCAGATATTTTGCAAATATTCCCTGAATATCGCGAATGTTTCACGAATATTCTTTGAATATCGAAGAGACTTTCAGAATATTCCTTTAATATCGCGATAATTTGCAAATATTCATTGAATATTTCAGATATTTTGCGAATATTCCCTGAATATCGCGAATGCTTTACGAATATTCTTTGAATATTGGAGATACTTTGCGAATATTCCTTGAATATTGCAGATAATTTGTGAATATTCCTTGAATTTCGTTGATATTTTGCGAATATTCCCTGAAAATCGCGGATGCTTTACAAATATTCCTTGACTCTCGGAGATACTTTAAGAATACTCCTTGAATATCGCAGATAATTTGCGAATATTCTCTGAATATCGCAGATATTTTGCAAATATTCCTTGAATATCGCAGATTTTTTGCGAATATTCCCTGAATTTAGCGGACACTTAACGAATGTTCCTTGAATATCGGAGATACTTTCCCTGAATAACGCAGATATTTCACAAATATTCCTTGAATATCGCAAATATTTTCCAAATAATTGAATATCGGAAATATTTAACGAATAATACGAATATAATTTTACAAAATCGTATCAAAAACAATCATTTTTGCTTCGGCGAAATGCCCTTTGGATAAAATACTTTACGATAAAAAATTAATCAATATAAATTCGTGCAAAAATCCTGGTGCAATCGAGTCAAAATGACAGAAAACGAATTAAAAAAAAAAACTTGAGACTTCTTGGACTAGACTTCTATGACACTTTGATTTTCACGATAATTGCACCATTTTTGGCCACACAAACACTCCTTCCTCAGTCCTCACAAGCTGCCAATGTCATTGAAGCGCTTCAGTTTCTCCGGGAAGTTATCCCTGAAGAGTACGGGATCAGCTCTCCATTCCACCGTCTTCAGTGGCATCGTTCCGTAGATATCTGCGAAGCGATTGATGCAGGCAGATCTCTCGAGCATGTGATTGATGTCAGCTGACAACATTTCCGTGTTTGTGCATTCAGGACACTTGAATTTCTTCCGCGGTGTCACTTTGATGGGGGGCTTTCGTGTGATGTTGGCCACGAGGAAGTTCATGGCGATATCTTCGCAGTTCATATGATCATCTACCCATTCCTTTATGTCGCCCGGCATGGCATTTGTGTACATGTAGCTCCAGTACTATTGAGAAAATTCATTCTCACGTTAGTCTCTTAAATATACTTTTTTCCAGGACATTTCAGGGATTCAAGGCATTCAAGTATACAAAAAATTACATTTATTGGATTATGAGATAATGAGATTTGGTAATTTTAAAATAAAATTACCAATTAATAATTTTTGCTAATCGAGAGAGTTAATTATAACTACGTTTATATGGTTAATATATTCTGGCATGTAATCTGTTCTCAGACAACTAGAAGAGGATCTCCGTGACGCAACAAGCGATACCGTTGGTCTTGGGTGGATGATATCTCTGACTCGACTCTCAAAGTTCTAAGTTCGAATCCCGCCCGGTGCAAACAATTGAATATTTAGAAAAAGACATTTTCATGTTATTATAAATCGAGTTGGGGATTAATAATTGGCAAACTTTATTGAGTAGGGTAAATTAAGCTAATTCAAAATCTGCTCTAAATGTAACTTTTTCGCTACTTCAAATGGAAACGTCATTGTTTTCATGACGAATACAGTACTAAATTACATTTACAGAATTACAGAAAAATTTACATTTTCACTAATTGTTCTTGTTTCCGTACTTTTCGCCACTTATTTTAAAATGAATTTTAAATAATTAAGAGACGTGATAACCCATTAAAATAGTAGAATAGAGCATATGAGTGTAGAAGTACCATTTATTATTAAAGTCCTTAAATTAGTTGTTTTATCTTAGGTGGCCAAAAAGTGCTGACTCTACTCGCTCTCTTCATTATGGATCACAATTATCAGAACTATACTCAATAAAGTTTGCCAAAAATATTAAAATAATTTTGACAACATTGCATGTCGCTTATTAAAAAAACATAACCTAGGGTAGAGTCAGCCCTTTTGGCCATGTAAGCACTTTTGGCCACCTAAAGTAAAATCACATTGTAAGGCAATTATGAGTTTATTTAGAACAGGAAAATGGGTCTTATTTCGTGACCTCTACTCTAACGAATCAGAAAACCATATTTGATTTTATATCGACTTGATTAATTCTAAGTTATTGAAAGAAATTCTCGACAAGGTAAACAATCACTAAAAAAAAACATGGGATTCTTAAGAAACTTGCTAATGTTAAAAGAAATTGTTTTACATTATTTCATATTTTTTATGAAAATATTTGATGTTATTCAGTGAAAGTCCATTTCTTAATTGACTAAATTTTATTGTGATATCATCCTTAATAAGATTTTCTAACAAATTAAATGAAAATCAGATGTGGCTAAAAGAGCTTACTTTTTCCGGTTGTGTAAGTACTTTTGGCCATTCATTTTCCCATACATTTTACACGTGCCGCACCTCGTGGATTTCAGTAAAAACAATCGTGACTTTTGACTGATTTATCAAATAGAAAATGTGCAAAAAGTCGTTTAAAATACTCTAATAATCACATAAAATTGGTGTTAAATAAGAATAGAGAGCTATTTCTCCTGTTATTTTATTAAAATTCTATTGTAAACAAGTGGCTAAAAGTGCTAAAGTGGCCAAAAGTACTGAAACATGTATACAGTAGACTCTCGCTAATTTGGCTCTTTTAAGATCGGGCTACTTTTTAATTCGGGCATCAGTTAAATTTGAAAAAAAAAATTATCGACATTTCTTAAGTTTTCGAATGAAGATAATATTCTTAAATTTGGCATGTTTCGTCTTAGTTATGTTGTGATTTTGCATTATAAAGGGGATTTCATGAAATTTACCATAACTACGAGTATGTAAACTTAGTATGACTATGCGCAAGAACAAACAATCGTTGCATTTCAAATAATTTAATGCCCGAATTTCTCTCTAATTCGGATGACATTTCGGTCCCAAATGCCCGAATTTGAGAGAGTCTACTGTATTTGCATAAAATACATTTTTCACTAAAATATCCAAAAAAAAAATTGGGAATGCTCTTGTATTATTAGGAAGAAACAGCTTTAAGGTATCTTTCTACAAAATTTCATTTTATTTAAATAAAGATTATAAAAATTACAAGCACATGAAACCTTAAAGTAGCCAAAAGTACTTACCCCACCCTAACTTAAAATCAGTGTTTTGAAATCAATTCAATTCAATTCAATTCGATTCAATTTATTGAAAAATATTGGAAATCAACGGTCGATAAATTGTGGACTATAGAGCGATGGCCTATCGCGGGGTTCTACTGTATTAAGGATTTTAAAACCCTCGGTAACTGGGCTAAACCTCTAGTCTGAAGACCACTTAAAAATACTTTTCTAGCGAAAAAATTATCCACATAATCCAATTAGAATATTCAGAATGCCAAAATCTGGTTTTTAATTTGAAATTTGATTTTTAAAAATATTTTGTGATCAATCCGGATTATTCTTTGAGTATAAACGTGTTCAAAAGAAAAAGATAATAAACGTGGCTTACCTTGTGATGAAAAGCCGCTCCTGTGAGAACCATTGAGATCTCATTGGTCCACTCGGACTCATACTTCCACTTTCCCGTGGAATTGTCCCAAACATGAGTTCTACTTGGGAATCCCACGATTCTGTCCGGAAACTCCCTCCAGACCTCATAGCCAAACTGAAGCTCATCGATGGTCAGCATGAGGATGTCATCGTCAATGGTGAGGATGGCTTCAGTCTCAATCTCTTCGTACGGATAGAAGCGATTGGAGAGTTTATTGGCTTTGGTCTGGATGAGTTTGAGGGGTTTTGTGATTTTGGGGAACATGGTTGGATGCGGCGGAGATTTCTTCTGATTGTTCCAGATGATGAGGATTTTCTGCAGAGCCGGAACTACTGCCAGCTTCTGGACAAGGGTGAAGAGGGAGTCTATGCGATCGTACGTGAGGATGACAGCAGTGAATCCTTGGGATTTGGGAGCGATTAGGGGCAGGAAGAGGGGATTCCTTGTGGTTTTTTCGTACATTGGAACATTCCAGTGAAGGTAAGTTCTGGCCAGATGGGGAAATACTCTGTCATTTAGGATGTCCAGGGATGTATGAACGATCTTCCGGATGCTGCTGAAGTATTTCCTGTAGAGCCAGTGACCTTGCTTCTGAAGCTCAGAAACTTTATCTGGGCTGACGGCTTGGAGGACGGAATGGATGGAATGGAGATCGGTTTCACGGATGGAAATTGAGGCGAGACTCCAGTCGATGACATCGTCAAAGGGCAGGACAATGTTATTGGCCACAATGACAGGGATGCAATTGCTGGCTAGAGCTTCCATTAAATTGGGCTGGGCCAGTCTTACTCCACGGATTACCAGGCAAAAGGTTCCTTTGGTCAGGATTTCGGGATATCTGAATTCATTCCCATGAGGAATGCTGCATCTGATATCTTCATCCTTGGGATCTTTCTCTGGATTTTTGGAAGTTACTTGATTTTCTGTCTTCTGAGGGCATTTTTGGAGAGTGAGAACGTCCGGATGATTGAAGGAGATTTCCTGGAGGATTCTCACATGATACGGGTACATGTTGAGCTGTGAGGAGATTAGCAAGTACTTCCGAGGCTCACTGGCCTCAATCTGAGACATTTTAACTTGATTGGGACTGAAAAAGGGAATTGACAGATCAAATCCACTTCTATACGTCCACGTATCGAATCCCGCTCCTGCAATTAGTGCCCTATCGGTATTTACATCCAGAACTGTGCTGAAGTCCGGGGGAGATCCCGGGATCATGTTGAAGAGCAAGTGATTCTCTCCATTTTCCCAATACGGCAGGGCAGCCAATGCCTTGGCCATCAGGCTTGAATCTATATTATTCTGATTCAGAGTATCGATGCTAGGGACAAAGAGGCATGCCCTATTGGGATTGGGAGTGTAGTAGGGACTCTCAGAGATTGCTTTGAGGATGTAGTAGAATTCCTTGGTGAGTTTGAAGGCATTCCTACCATCTGGATCGACGTAGTTCTTCAGTGGATAGACGTAGATTGAAAATTCATTGTCTGCAGCCTTCTGGCCACATTTGTACACATTGAAACAGTCCCAGTAGGAACAATTGGGATTCCTAATCCTGGGAATTTCAGCATCTCCCGAAATTACATCTTCCGGAATGTTGCCCAAGTTCAAGGAGATCCGTGAATTGTGACGCAATTTCTCATTGCGTGACGTGAGAATATGAGTGATAATTACCAGGCCGATGAAGAAGAACAGGAAGAATATGTACACATCCACTGACATGGCTTTTCACACCCGGAAATTGCTGGAAAATGCACTTTTCACGAGAAAATCCACTTCCACTTGAACTGTCATTCACATTTGCACTAACTTTTGAATATTTCCGCGAGATGGCGCTAGTGCTTTAGTTTACAATTTTTTGCATTTTTTCTGAGTCATCCGGCAAGAGATTTTTCTTCTGCGTGTTTTCCTGAATTTCCTGCAGCAAGAAAATGTGTGAAAGTGTAAAAATAGTTACAGCGGACTTTGTCAAAGTCAATGTAACAAATTCCAAGACAGATGCAGTTGTCTTTGAGCGGAAATTTCCCAAAAATCTCACCATCTTGGAGTTCAAGGTTAGACAAAAAATCAAAACATTCCCAGAGAATTCGAGAAAAAATGCCCAAATTCGGATGATTTTGCAGAATAATCTGGAAGTTTTGACTGGCGGGAATGCCAATACGATGAAACTTGAGCTGTACAGTGGAGATAAATTGGTGGGAAAGCTGGAAAACAATGCAGCTCTCTTGGGTTCGTATCCCATTGAAGATGGAATGAGGATTCATGTGGTGGATGACTTTGTCCTGGTGGACAGTGAGTTCGTGGAGAAGTTCACCCTTACAGATCAGCAATACAGCCAGAAGAGGGATACCCTGAGGAATTTTCTGCAAACAAATAAACTCGGTAAGTACGATGAAGAGGAAATGAAGAGGCTGGAAGAGAAGAAACGCGAAGCAGCTGCTAGGGAAGAAAGACTAGCCAGGGAGATTCAGATTGGGGCGAGATGTCAAGTGACGGTCTCAGGGCAGCCCAGACGAGTGGGAACAGTGATGTTCAATGGGGTGATTGAGGGGAAGAACAAGATCGTGATTGGAGTGAAATTCGATGAACCTCTGGGAGTCAATGATGGATCGTAAGTGAATTTTTCCCCATCCGAATTCCGGATACTCTAAAATTCCAGCCTTTCATTTCAGGGTCAATGGCAAGAGATACTTCGACTGTCAGCCGAAATATGGGAGCTTCGTTGCTCCTTCTGCAGTCACTGTTGGAGATTTTCCTGCAGAACCTGATGACTTGGACGAGATATAATTCCTGCTATTCAGCTATTCCCTAATCCCAATGCTCTTTCCCTTTTATGTAATCCAGTGATTAAATAAATAAGAGATTTTTTTTCTAATTTATTGTTTTTTTTAATTAAATAGGGGAAAGGCTCATAATTTTGTCCAGTGTCTAATTTCGGACACATTGAGGATAAAATTGGATACTAAAAATAAATTGATTAAAATGATGAATTTTTATTCCAATATTTGATGAATAATGAATTCTATCTAAATATTTGTTCTTTTTGGAAGATTTTAATACTAAATACGTTAAATTTTGAATATTATTTGAGTTTTTGTTGAAAATTCAGTGTGAGCAATTGCTTACGAGAAATATGACAGAACTTTGTGTTTACTTCAGTCTTATTTAGCTGTGGTGAAGGACTAACAATGTTTCTTCGCTTTTTTGAGTAATATTATTAAATATTCATTGAGTATTGTGTTGCTTAATCTAATTAAGGAAACTTCAAAAGATCACGAGAAATTTTTATTTTTACGCATATTTTTCATTTTTAACATTTTGTTTATATTTTAAATTTCTAGCTACAGATCGACGCTTCCATTCCATACTATGCTATCTCCGAATGACAACTTTTCAGGAGAGCCATTTGAAGTTTTCGATTTCCTATACTTCCAATGTAAATTTTTTTTCGAAGAAATTAAATATCTCGTTACCCGAACGTCGGATGACCACTAAATTTTCACCAGTTGTAGATATCGGTCCCAGGAACAACATATCTCTCGGAGTAATATAAAGCTAAGTCGACTTAGCATAGTATGGAATGGAGCCGTCAAGATATTCTTGCATATTAACAATATTTTTTTTTATTATCTGTATTTATTTTTACACCTAGCGGTGGTTTTATGAACTTGCGATGTTAGAAGAAGTGGAATTTTACGAAAGCTTTCCAAAATGCCCTCTCTTTTTAAATTCTGACAATTAAAACCGGAGTTATGGCTATCGTAAGATTTTTTATTGGACCCTTATAGCTCGAGTCAAGGGGATCAGAGGACCTTAAGTTTGGTATTGATCGAAAGGTCTTAGGTCCAGCTATAACATACTAAAATTTGAGCCCGATCGATGCCATAGGGGCGGAGCCATTAAGAAAACAAAAAAAATGGGGGTCTTCAAAATGGCGGAAGGAGGGGTGGGGGTCAATGCACCAAGTTGCAATTTTCATATACGATATGATCTTTGCCGAAAACCGCAAGTCGATATCTTTTTTGGTTTAGGAGCTATTAAGCTCCAAAGAGCGGCCGGCCGGCCGGGAACGTAACTTAGCCACCTATATATTCGTGATCAGGAAGTGATGAAATACATTTTAGCCAAGTTTGAGCTTGATCGGATGGAATGAAATTTTGGTAGGATTTAGTAGGTGAGATTATTAAGAATCTCAGCTAATTACCTCTTTTACAGCTCAAACTTTACAGGCAGAGCAGTAAATTAAATTGACCATTTTGATATGGAAATATTTTATTAATCAAAATTTAATAGTTTACTATTACATGTGGTTTTTTTTATTTCTCTTTTGTTTGTTCCCAAGTTTTATTACTCGCAATAATTTTTTTCAATTTTGGTGAAAGCCTTTTTGATGCTGTTTGAAAGAAAATGCTGTTCACCACCAGGCAATGAAATAAATTAATCATTAAGCACCAAGAGGCTCTGGATGGTATCTTCACTTTTTTATTTTTAAAATTCACATTTTCAATTTTTTTCTAGTTATCAAACAAAATCTATGAAGTACAATAACACACCTTTCAGAACAGAAAATATTTACTGCATTCGGAGTACTTTGAATAGTTCTTTTCTGCAGTTCAAAATGGAAAATGTTGCGCAGGGAATTTTGCTGTTTTTTCTCTGCCTTGTCACATAAAATTGACACAAAATAAGTTCAAACCTTTAAAAACTTGTCAGTAAGACTATGACTGAAGACCATACAATAATTTTAAATCAATAAAACCATTATTGCTACAGAAAATATGATTTTTGGAATGCTACTCTGGAGTGACTCGAAAGCGATAGAGGGTTAATCTTTGCAAAATTATTCGATCCCTATTTTTCTATTACAAATATTTCACAAATCTGAGTTATCAACACTGTACCAGTCGGGTAAAAGTATCTACGTCACTGGCAGTTCGATTTGGCCCACCTTATACTTGAAACATCTTGGTCTATTATGGCTTTTCTGTGTTTATTCTAAAAATGTTTCTTGTTCCATTTTTTCGTTAATTATTTTCCTGAAATAAAAAAAACTCTCCCTTTTGGTTTTTGAAGGATGAAGGGAAAAGAAAAACTGTTTTTGTTTTCTGATAATAGGATTTCTTTAATTTAATTAAATATAACAATATCTTGTCTGTGGATTAATTTCACATTACACATAATTAGAAAATAATAAATGTAGCTTTTAACAATTTCTAAAAGGTTTTTGTTCATAAATAAAAATAAATAACAAAAAAATAAACGTATTGATTTTCTTCATATAAAGTTCTTTTATCATTGATTAATAACTATCTTTTGTTAGCGTTTTTTGCTTTCTGTTAATTTCTTTTGTTCTATTTTATTAATCAGCGTAGTTCTTTGTTTTTTTCTCCTTCTACTCCTCTAGCTACAGCACAATTGTTTAAATTTGTTCTACTGTTTTTTATCAACAATTTGATTTATATTTTCTGTTTTTTTGGCTATTTAAAAATTTTAAAATTCTACTTTTTGCGAGTTTTTTTTTATTTAAATTGTTTTTCATTCAAAAATTTGAAAATCTACTGTTTCTTTTTTTTTTACTCAGCGTGCAAGAGTAAACAACAATGTAATAATATTTGTTTTTTTTTTTTGGAAAAAATATATTTTTTGCTATATTCTTTTTACTAACTCTTTTTTTACTAATTGAATAATTAGTTCATTTTTCATTCAGTGTTTAATTCTCTGTGAGGAAATTCCTTTTTTTGCGATGTTTTAGTGCCAAATTCATCTGCTATCACATTTTTCAATTTTAGTTTCTTTTTTTTGTCATTTAAAAGTGTTATATTTTTTTATTAGTGGATTCAACAAAATAAAAACAAACAACAAAATAGTATAAAAAATGTGTCTTAAAATTTCGTGATAAAAGTATTGCACAGAATAAAAATTTACGATAATTTTCATTCAGATTGAATTGTTGCACATCGGTTAAGTTTTCTTTAGTTTTTTTTTCTCCGGTTCGAGTAAAAAAGACTAAAGAAGGGGAAAGAAAAGAGTTTGGGGAACAATCTTTGGTTCAAACACGTACCATCAACATTTACCATTGACTTTTAAGTTTTTTTTTTGTTTCTCATGAACACCTACAATTTTTCTAAACGACTTTTCATATTCTTCTTTTATTTTACATCTAACATTCATCTTCTTTCCAATGATCCAGAAGAAATAAAAGTAAAGGATGATAAATTGAGGAAATTATTAGGATCACTTTGTTGAATCTCATTTGATTAGTTTTTATTAAACTATCTCGTCTCTATATCCTAACAATAGAGATAAAAAGAAATAAAGTAATTTATTTGAAAGATAGATAGAATTGAAGAAAAAGAATTTTAGGAAAAATTTGCTCGTAAATGCTCTTCATTATTGGTTTATTTTTTTAAAGTAGAAATATTTGAGGTTATGTAGTATGAAAATCAACTAGAGCGCCACTAGTGTTAATCTTTCCAACTTTAAATGTACTAGAAAGTCCTAGTTTTTCTTGTAGCACCTACCAATTTGCGGGTAAAATTATGGAAAACTAATAATTTTATAGGGACAACCCTATAACTGAACAGTCACCAGGTTCCACTTTAGAAGAAACTCCCATGGAATTTATCCGGAACTTTCCCACTTTAATTCCCATTGAATAAAACGCTAAATTTTCGTAATAAGTCCTGCAGTCATTTGCATTTTTTTCGAATGGAAGTTCCTTAAAAAGTGCAAGATATGATAATGCTAATTTGTATGCGGATATCTCTTGGAAATTGCCTTAACATTTCCGTAGGATACTCCAAGTGTAATGCCCTAGACACACTTACGACTTAAGCCGAGAGACGACTTAGTGGAAAATGATAGTAATGTAGTTTAACCATTATTTCTAATAACGCTAAACAGTCTCTCAGCTAATCCTCATGTCTGTCAAGGCCCTAAATTCCACAAAAATTCAATGTAAATTTTAATAATTTTCTTGAAAAAAAAAAATTATCCTGAAAATCATCGCACAAAGAATACCACGGAAAATTCAAGAGAAGTTTTCTATGAAAATCAATTGTAAAACACGTCCATGGATTCCATTGGAAGAAATCCATAGAAAACTCCACTGTTTTTCTAATGGAGTCTTTCACTTAGTACTCTTTCTCGGAAATTTTCTGTTGTTTTCCTGTGGAAAATCCAAGGAAGAATTCCGTGGACAAATTCAAAAAGTGTTAATGGGTTATTGTTGGTTTACTAGTTTACTTCTATATTGTCCACTTGAGTATGTATTGCTTGTACGAATTATAGCTTTAGGGTGAAAACACAAGAGTGGAATTTTTGTCATCAATTCCATTGAGTTTTGGACAAGATATCGCGAGTTATACTTGGAATATTCAGTGAAAATTTTGAGATAATTTCCAGGAAATTTCCTCAATGTATTATCAGAAAATTCCTTGGATCCTAAGGATATCCAAATGAAAAGATTTTTCCATGGAAGCTCATGTGGAAAAAGCAGATGAATTCTATGGATTATTCTTCTAAAGTGAAACATTGCGGCCGATTAGCTAAAGGGCTGTTCTATTTTATTCACATAAATTTCCTTGGAAATATTCCACAGAAAAATGGTATGGAATTTCTTAAGAAAAATACTGGAAAATTCCGAGGAACTTTCCACTTATGGTTCGCTTTCCGCATTTCTGTATTATAGGGCTGACGATTGTTTCAGAAATTAGGTTTTTGTTGACTTCTTAGTTCTTGAGAAGTCTATGGACTTAAGGCCTCTACACATTGGGAGCAATTTTTATCAAAAATTGCATTTTTGACAGAATTTTGACGTTTCTGCCTACAGCACTGCAGCCAATTTCCTTCAAAAAAGCAATTTTTGACGAAAATTGTTCTCAATGTGTAGACACCTTTGAAGAATCTCACAAATGAGCTTTTGAAAAAAAAATCAATCCCTGAAATAATTTGGACAGTTTTTTTATTTTGCAGCTTTCAATATTTGGATGCCAAATATTTTTACTTTATTTCTTTATCTTTATTGAAAGGCTATAAACCTTAATTTATGACGATAAAAAAAACATAGGAGTAAAGGAAAAATAGGATAAAATAAATAGGTCAGCAATTTCTCATACACTAATATAAATATTATTATTATTTTTCTTTTCATTTGTTTTTTTTTACTTCTCTTTAAGTTAAATCAAGGCACAAAGTAAGGAGGTTTGCTCAGTATAAATTCAGATAAATCTCAAATTTAAACCCAACACCTTCTTACTTCTTCAGCAATGCTCATTATTTTTTTCTAATCGAATAACCCTGTCATTATTTCTAAACAAATACACACAAATATATATTTTTCTTTTTAATAAATATATTAAATTACAAAAATAAAAGAAATATTTGAAAGCTAGTGACTTTTCTTTTTTTAAAAAAAAATCTTAGGTTATAGCACAACAACAAAAAATAAATCCTTTCAAACTTGTCAAAATACACTCGTTTTGTGTGTATAAAAAATATCTTTTGCTTCTGTTAAAAAATATAGTAATAATCTCCCCGCAAACAGTACAAAAAATGTTTGGTAGAAGAATTTTAGGAAAAAAATCTCTATACAAAAAAATTAAGTAAAATTTCAACACGATTGCAAAGAAAAAAATCCCAAGCCAGCAAAAAAAATTAAAATACTCTGTTCTTTTTTTTTCATTAATATTACCTAAAATATTTTCATTTTGTCTAAATATTCATCTGAAATTTCTTCTTATCATTCAATTTCTCTTTTTTCATTTTATCTCTTGAAATTTTTTCTCTTTTTCGTCGGTTTTTTTTTTATCTTGTAAGATCGCTCTCTCATTAATATATCATTAGTTAATTCTGAATGGGTTTACTTGCCCTTCAGTCCAGCGGCGAGTTTAGTCCTAGACACGTTCGTAGAACAAGAGATAGGCACTGGAGGAAATTAGGCTGCTTTCGGTTGCATCTCTGACTCTGCAAAGACATTCACGGAACATTGTTTTTTTTTTCGTTTTAGAGATATTCATTGAGGACATTCTGAAAATTAAATAAACTCACGTATTGTCGTCAAATTCGTGCCATTTTCCCGTCTGCGGATGTTTGCAGAGAGCCACATAATGTCCACCACCGGTAGACCCTGCAAATCACGCCAAAGAACACCCCAATGTAATAATCATTGTTTCTTTCTTGGATCTTTTCTTTAAAAATTGTTTAAGGTGCACTTTTATAAAAGTTTTGGTCTAGTGAATGAACAACTCCGTAATTTCTCCGTTCAGTAATAACCTTTCGAAGAGACAAAGCCACTCAAAAGCCAAGCTAAACTTATTCGAAAATCTACCAGAAGCCTAAAGTGCAAGTTCATGTACTCGCCGCTTTAGCGCTGATTGCTCTGCCATTTCGAATTTCGGAATTCTTGACACTTCATCGTCAACAATGTCAAGAACAGTTTGTAAACGTATTGCTGAAAAAAGTGAGTTTTTGTGTAGTTTTGTTTGTGTAGTTTCCGGATGCAAAACGTTTGAATTGCAGTTTCATTAATATAAATGTCCTTTTGATGAACTTGTGTAGCAAGAATTGCTACGGGTCCACATCAGAACATGCTGGAACACCCTTCATCACTTGCCTCCGGGAGTGAACCCCATTGTCCATTTTGAGAGAGCCACGAATCTGGTGTCGTGGTCGCTTAATCGAGCACTCACAACCTCATCTAGCGGAACTATAGCGATATCGTAACTTGAGGTTAGCCGCCGTTATAGCACCCCTCAGAGTCACCACTCCAGCTGAACAGTGATTGGTATCGTTGGCTTAAAAGGACGGGCTTTCTCCCTTCGACTCCTTTAGGCTCAACAGACCTACTACACTTGTTTATTTTTGTATAACTCGTCAGTTTACATTTTCGAACTTCCAACGGGTTTTTAGGTAAGTTCTCTTTGATATACCTTCGAAACGGTAGAGAAAAACCTCAACTGGAGAGAGCTCTCAAATCGGAAAGGAGCGTTGACGAGTTTTTGCAGTTAATTATTTCGTGTTTTAACTTTGTTCTTGACATTACTGCAGTGGGTCTCGTATGTGAGAGTTCGATCGAGAGTTACTCCAAGGTACTGTTGTACTTCAGAGAATCTCGTTCCCATCTTATCAAGCGAGTCTTGGCCCACCTGTGACGTAGATGGAAACAACTTACCTCTGTTTTAGAGAGATTTCGAAAATTCCACAAGACAAGTTTTGGGCTGGGTCTCCACATCTTCAACGTGTTTTCCTTAACAGCTAGAGCCAAATCATCCGCGTACTAGGAAGTCTTGGATGGAGGCGACAGTGGCTGATCATTTATGTAGATATTAAACAAAGTAGGAGCCAGGACACTACCTTGATGTAGGCCATTTTTTGCAATCTCCATCTGCTTCTCCGACCACGGAACTCAACAAAGAATCTGCGGTTCTCTAAGAGAACCCCAATCATCTCCGCGAGGATGTAGTCATTTGTGAGATTATAGATCTTTGAGAGAAGGATTCTGTGGTTTACTGTGTCAAAAGCTGCCGAGAGGTCAACAAAGGCAATACCTGTGATTTTACCTTCCTCAAACCCATCCTCAATACATTGAGTAAGGTTCAAAACTTGACCAGAGCTGGATTTTCCAGAACGGTACCCAGCTTGCTCTCCGATCAGCTTGTCCTCTACAGCAGGTGCATTCCCTTTCAACAGCATACTTTCAAACATTTTGAAGAAATCGGGTCTATGATGGGTCTATGCTGGGAATGCGGTATTGGGGGCAGTACATTTTTACAGCAGGAAGGGGTTATTGTGTAACGATAAAAAAGACACGGATTGATTTTACTGCTTTTCTCTCCTTTATTCTCCTTACTACGTTTCGGAGGCTTGTTTCCTCCTTCCTCAGGTATGGAAATTACTGGAAAAAGCAGAAAGGTCAATCCGTGTCTTTTTCATCGTTACAATCCAAAGTGACCGTATTTTCCAATTAGGGCTGCTCTGACTGCTACAAAGATGAGATCAAGATTGTAACCCTGTTGCCATCTTGCGCTGTAAAATGATGCTGGTAAATTAGCAACGTGAATTAACGATAAACCCTTTCCCTCGTACCACTCCTCCAGAGATTCCCCATCCGCGCTTGTTGTACTGTAGCCCCAGAGAGTATTCTGGCAGTTAAAGTCGCCGAGAACAAAGCGGGCAAGAGATGTCACGAAGTTACTCAGCTCCAAGAAATGAAAGTCCTCTTCGGGGGGCTTGTAAACGGATGTTACCGAGAAATTTTCAAAGTCTGCTGTCGAGATCTCAATGTTGCTGGAGTTAATGAGCGCAACCGATTTAATGTAAAGATCTGATTTAACAAAGATGGAGCTATAATGCTTCTCATGAGGCCTCTCAATAACCAATTTCATGCCATTAATCCTTGGTCGACGTAGCATGGGGCCCCTATGGGTTTCCTAAAGACAGGGGACATCATATTTTCTTTGCTCGTCGACAGGCCCCCAATATTCATTAAAATGGAACTAAGGACCGGTCCTGAAAAGGACCACTTTGTGTTGAGTGTAGTCATTACCGCAAGATAAAATCCGCGAGTTTTCACTTGCTTTATGGTTGAGGTATTTGCGTGTTCTTTCGACATTCAATTTAAGCCTAGTGATGGAAGGATCAGTCAGTTCCCAGAGACTGTCCGGGAGCACCAATTTAGTTCCGATGAAAACCTTAAATACGCGTAAAGGTTCCATCCTTGCTCCCTATTCTCAAATAAAGGACGAATAGAAGGCTATGAGTACGTTGCCTGTAAATGCAATGTATCGAATTTGCATTGTGAGTGTTTAAGCGTACTGAATTCATTACGATTTCTGCTACCATAAAGCTCCATTGGGTGTCTTACAACCCCATGCACGTGTTTAGGGTGTAAATTTCAAGTATACGGCCTTAGGTATCAAGTTTTACACTTAAGCCTATAATTCGGGAGGGCAACTCATATGAGAAATAATTTAAGAGCATTTTCGTAGTAGACCAAAAATTTCACAGGGGAAGGCTTTAAGGCTCTGGATGACAGAAGTTTCATATCACTGATTTTTTTCTTTACTAAATCCTAGATTTGTGCCCCTGTAACATCAAATACACGTATAAAAAAATGTATGAACAAAATTACTCACCCATGTGATTAGAGATTGCATAGAGAGAATAGAGAGTCGATGAGTAGTTGCTAGTGGAAGCGTATGGTGTTAAATTGAGCTCCTTCTCTCCCGTTGGGAATTCAATGATGTTGGTCAGTTTGCTCCAGCGCGTCTCTGAGAATCTCTTGAGATGGATCACCAAATATTTGGGGAAACGCTGAATGGTGAAACTTTTGGTGCTCTTGCGCCTTGTCTGACACTTTGAGCACGTCGGCATTTCGTCCCCATCGAGAATCTCCTCACGAATAAACAACTCTAGACAATTTTCGAGTTTGCTGCGTGTAGATGAAGCCGACAGCGGAAGACTCAGATCCCAGAAAGGATCAAAAGTAACGCTGGTATTTCCACAAACTGTACACTTGAGTGTACTCTTGAGTTGTCCCACAAATAAATCTTTTATCAAGGATTTCTCTGTCTTACAGTACCATTCCCACATAAGATCAGCCTTCCGGCTGTCATTGAGATTGTCCGCCAGCTGGAGTCCTTCTGTCTTAACGCCCTCATTCAGGGCACTATGCAAACTATCCAGGAAAAATCTTAGGAATTCCTGGGCATCTTGCTGAGCACAGCCACTGTACATTCTGTGCTTACTGGAGAAGGCAGACTTGAGATCACTGGGAGTTACACTTCGTACTCCCGAACTCCACATCTCCTTGATCAACTTGACAAATTCACTGAAAATCCTCTGATCCTTCGTCACTGACTTGGGATCACGTTGACTCTTGAGGAAGGTCGTGAGATCATTTGTGTGACTCAGACACTGAATCACAGAGTTCATAAAGCACGTATTTCCAATGTTTCTCAGACCACATAGTCCTAGAAATTTTTTTTTAACATATAAATCTTGATATCTTGCCCAAAAACCTGCCTTCAAGGAGGCACTAATCAAGGGGGAAATAAATACTTTGCCTTTTCAAGATTTGAGAATTAAAATAAATGACAAAACTGCAAAAAGTTTAGCCAAGACACGTACCAGGTATTTTTCTAAAAAAAAACAACAGAAGATATGTTCAAAATACTTCCAAATTTAAAAAAAAAACAAAACGTTTCTACTGCAACTTTGTAACATTTGAAACGGAAATATTTCTACTCATAGAGAAAGACAAGAATAATAAATCAGTGACATTTTATGGTATGCGTCTTGGCTAATTAAAAAATAGAAATTGAATACTTTGTTCGCAGTGCGTTTCCATCAAAAAGAAAAACTTTTCCACCATTTTTCTCATTTTTGGATATGTTTTAGAGATTACACAGGCGGACATTTCGTCCTTAGACGAAAATACCGTTAAATTATGCCTAAAAACGGGTTTTCAAGGTCAAAGATTAAAAAGACACTAGAGAACGCATTTATCAAGCCAATGGGGTCATGTTTGGGCTCTTTTGAAAGGTCTTGGAATTTAAGACAAATCCGAACCGGTTCCAATCGGTTTTGAATCGATAATGAACCGGCTCATAACCGATAAATAGTTTTTATAGCAAATTCAATTAAGTTACTCCTGAGGTGTCTTGGGAAATATTTTGAATGATTTATAGGTCGGTTTAAATCGGTTGTGAGCCGATAGTGAACCGGTTATTTACCGATAAGTAATTTTTGTTCGAAAATACTTTTTATTACTCTTCAAATTATTTTGTGGAATCTATTGATTGATTTATGAATCGATTCAAATCGGTTGAATACCGGTAAACGGTAAATGATGCGAAAGTATTTTCAAAGTCTTTAAAATAATATCATTTAAATCATGAGTTTGAGTATTTCGCAAAGCCTGCGACGCTTTGCCACCTCTTTAAATAAAAATGAAAAAATCTTATCAATGAGAATTATTCTCATAATTAGAACTTGATTCCTTATTCTTAATGGCATATTTTTTTATCCATATTTAAGACCGATTCTTGAAGAAATTTTAGCTTAATTCGCCCCATGCACAACTGATAGCATTCTTGAACTTAAAATAATATTTTTATTTTTATTTCCGTAATATAGTCACTACAGTAACATAATATAACTATTCAAGTTTGAGAAAAAGCAAAAATAATATTTTTATCCATTAAATAAATGAGTGTAATCGACTCATTTCAATCTTGTGCCAGCTGGATTCTTCACTAAAAATTTTCTAGCAGTGATATTTTCGCTAATGACAGCTAGTTGATTTAAAACATTTATTGTTTTTTTTCCTTGTAAAAAAAGTATTTTAAATCCAAAGGTTTAATTAAAAATGAATTAGCGAAAAGACGACCCAGTTAGTACATGCTGACTTATTTCAGTATTATCATTATTTTATTAATTTTCTTTAATATTTTTAATAATTTTTTTATATTATGTTTCTGAATGAAACAGTGAATAATTCTATGAATTTAGAAGAAATAAAAAAAAAGATTTCATCAGTCCAAAAACAAGCGTTTAAGTAGCACTCTTCGGAAAACGATCCAGTTACCCCACCTTACTATACTACTTAATTCCTGCGTTACGTTCTATTGCAATGTTAGGCGAAATCCGAGAATTACAATAGGTGTGATTATAAGAGAATCACACCTAAACTACTTAAGTAACTGTCAGAATGGAGTGCAAAAATGGGTTTCCAAATGTCATAAAAACATCTCTTTGAAAATTTGCATTAAATTGGCTTTAAAATGTATGATACCTTCTACAAACGGTTAAAGTAAGTTGATGAAAGTTCCAACTAAACATTGATGTGTAAATTTTTGTGTCCGGTGTACTGTTTCAGGTGAAAATGAGGCGTACATATGTGGGCAAATTTTGTACGAAGCTGAACAAACCGCGGCAACTTCGTAATAATCGCCACTTAATTTTAATTTTCCTCTAGAGAAAAATTAAAGGATTTCCCGGAATTTTGTGAGGTGGCATTATGAACATAATAAGTAAGATTTTTTCATTGAGTTAAAACTTTTTATATCTTGGACATCATTTTTCGTACGAAGCTGCACAAGGTCTCCCTAACTGTACTTTCTGAAAGTTGCAAATAACTAGTTCTGAACCAGAAGAAGAAATTTGCAAAGTTGATTAAATCACAATAAAAATTTACAAAGTTGATAAAATTGAAAATTAAAAAAAATCTGAGATATTTAGGCATGAAAAAACTTCAAATTGAATTGAATTGAAATTAAATATTTCCCCCTTAATTGAAAAAAAAATAAGAAAATTGACTTACCTTCTCCACTGTCTGTGGTCACTTTGTCATAGGCATCCTTCAAGATGGACGAACTGGAAAGCGTCGAGGAGGTTTTGTAGTCACTGTCATAGAGATCGCGGTACCGGGATCGGTCCCATGATCGAACCGGCGAAACAGGTGGCAGAGCACTTCGGAGGCTCGTTGAGCGAATCTACAAAAGATCGAATGAAAGAAAAAAAAACAAAAAATCTCCATCAATTCCTTGAATCCTTTTTGCAAAATATCCCTCTGAGGCTGAAAATTCCTCGCAAAAAATTGAAAAAAAATATCAATGGGAATTTCTTGATTTACCCAAGTACAGAAAATATAATTAAGATACAACGATACAACATAAAAAACGACAGATAAAAATGCGCCACATGTGAAAATTTTCGGCATCGTGAATGAGAATGTCGCAATTATAGCTCTCATCGTATTTTTTTTAAAGTAACTTTATTCTTGTTCTCTTCTATTTATCTTAATCTTGACGCTTCCTTTCAGCCTCAGACACTGACACCCTTGTTGAACTATGATTTTTTTTCTGGTTGTGAGTGTGAAAATGAAGATAAAAAAAATGACTTTTATGATTCTCAAAATAAACTCAGTGCGACTTGAAAATTCACTCTCTCACTTTTCCCATCCTTGACACTATTTGAGATATTTTCGTGTTAAATTCCTCATTGTCGTCTCATCTCTAATCTACAATTGAGAGTTTATTGGACTCTTTGGGATACCTTTGGACACTTTTTCTTCTCAAGTGACGTGGTTTTGTGTTTGCCAGTGATGCCTTTCTGGCTAAGCAACAGAAATAGAGGAAATTCTTAAAGAGATTCTTCTTTCCCATTAAATAGTTTTTCATCAGTAAAAATTCCTCGGAGTTTTTCACACTTTTTTTAGTTAATTTTCCTTTAAAATTTATTGATACTTCAAATAAAATGATCAGATTTTTTGGCCTCAAACCCATTTTTTTTTATCCAACAATAGGTTAATTTTAAAATTTTGAGGTTACATAGGCATAACGTCAAAAATTCAAAATATATTTTCCATTCAGATTTTGATTAAGAAAAAAAAAGATAGTAGAATTTTAAATTGAAGGAGAAAATTATTAATTGCTAGAAAATTACAAATTGTTCGACACCAAATGAGCAGCTTTTCCAGGTTAGATCAAACATAACCACAAATTTTTAAACGCATTTTGTTCTTATATTCTTTAAAGACTTTGAGTTGAAACAAAAAACTTCAGAATATTAAATTAAAATTGTACTGAAAATACGCATAGTTGAAGAATAACATGATTCAGAGATTGTGTATAAAACTCATACTTCTCAGATATTGTGCATAAAATCCGCACAGCTGATGCATAAAACGGTTTATACTGTGCTAAAAACGCGCACAGCTCTTAAACATAAAACGATTAAGATTAATAAAAGTGATAAAAATTTTGGTTCAATTTTGTTTGAGCTATGCAGAACTATGCTCAATTTTATCCATTTTATTCTTAAGCTGTGCATTTTGATGAATTTTTGAAAAAATGAAGACGATAAACTGTCCACAAAGTTCTAAGGAATATTTCTTATAAAAAAGTAAGATAAATATTCAATCTATATTAAAAATATTACATTTCAAGTTTGATACTTTGTCGCTTGCATGCAACTATGCCGAAATTTAGCACACTTACCCTAAAATTTTTAAGAATGGGGTTTTTCAGAAAATCCATTTTCATATTTTTTGAAAAATATTATAATAAATCTTTATGGACAAGAGTAAATTTTAAAAATCTTTGTAATGGCTCCGGCATACCTTTAAGATCGGGAAAATTTAATGAAGTCGAAATTTGAATCCCTTTCTTTCTCACAAATTTTGAATATGTCTATTTCATTCTTTCGCACTCCTAATTCAATTGAGCTAAATTGAATTCAGAGTGATATTCAAAAGAAGAATAGTGCGAAAGAATGAGATAGACATATGCAAAACTTTCAAGAAAAAAGGGATATGAATTTTTCACTTTATGAAATTTTTCTAATTCAAAAGGTGTGCCAGAGCCATAAATGCCCTCGACACACCTTTTAGATCGGTAAAATTTTATGAAATCTAAATTCGTATCCTACTGTTTCTCTCTCTCTCTCTCTCTCTCTCTCTTTTATGTTTTCGGCTGTCAGACTCAATCAGGTCCATATAGCCATTTCGCTCACTCTTATTTACATACGAGTTCCATCTGTTTTTCTTTTTTCTCGAATGTTGGTTCCTCTCATGTCTCTTTATCATTTTTCTTTTTGCTCCATCACAAATCCCTTTTGCTCCCTTATCTTTTATCATTACTTCCTTCTTGATATTTTTGCGTTCAGTTTGTAGCTTTTAAGGACGGTAAAAAACTGTTTTCCCATTATTCACCGGACGCGCTTCGATCAAGGATCGAACCGAGGGCCTATGCGTCACAAAGCCAACACTTTGCCCATTGAGCTACCGAGACCCTTTCCTACTGTTTCCCAAAAGATTTGAATAAGTCTATCCTTCTTTCGCACTCTTCTTCTTCTTCTTTTGAACATCAAACCAAATTAAATTTAGTTCAGTTCAATTTTGAGACCGAATAAGTGGGATAGACTTATGCAAATCTGTTGAGACTGAAAGAGAAGTGAATTTTTTCTTTATGAAATTTTCCTGATCTGAAACGTCCCGTCAAATAATTTCGTCAGATATGTTTAAGTTTTCTGCAGAAAATATCTACACCTCTGCTGAAAATCTTCCGAGAAATCTGTAGATATTCCTACGAATTTTATTTGGGCTTGGGACAAAATTCGTCAGAAATTTTTGCAGATTGTCTGACGAATCCTGGTACATACTCTGACGAATTTCTGTAGATATTTTGCCGATTTTCTGTAGATTTTTCTACATTCCAGACTTTCCAGACAGCTGTGTCAGAAAAATGGAATATTTTTCACTGAAGTTTGCAAAATTCAATAGTTATTCTTAGTGATATCACGGATATCACAGTGTTTATATAAAATAAAGAATTCTGCGATGGCGTGTTATAAGTAGAGAATAGTGAAGTGATAACTTTAAACACAGTGTCGACCAAAATTTCGTGTTTTTGTATCATTCGATTGGCGATTTTTAAGAAATTAGTATTTTTGCTCGCATTTTTTACTTATCTAAAATGTGTACTCGGTAATGCTTGTTAAGCAGAGTATACCATTTTCTTTATAACTTCTACAGTTTCTTCATAAATCAACAATATTTTTGTGAAGTAATGGAGGTTATGCAGATTTTCTAGGGAGAAATTCTGCCGAGAATCTGCAGATTTTCGGCAGAATTTCTGCAGAAAATCTACAGATTTTCTACGCAGAAATTCTGCCGAAAATCTACAGATTTTCTCTGAATGTACTAGTATTTACCGTTAAAATTCAAAAAAACTCGGAGTAAAATCGGCAGGTAGAGCAATGATTTGACGGGATATGTCGGATCCATAAGAATTCCGTTGCTATTTTAGGTTATGCCTAACATAACCTCACATTTTATCATAACCTCAATTCTAAAGAAAAAATAACAAGAGTAAAAGCTCAGAAAGAAATTTTCCGTCTCAAAGGTATTCCCAAAGAACCATTCCCATCTACCTGAAAGACTTTAAAAATCTCCTTTGGAAAAAAAAATTAAAAAAAAAAGAAAAATAAATAAAATCTCACAAAATTAGTTTGTTTTAGGATTGCCGTTAAAATTGCGCAAAAAAATCACGTCAATCGCGAAAGCAGGAAGCAGGGGGATCTTGATAGTTCCGATGGGGGATAATTTTTAATCTTCATTAGTTTTTTTTTCTAGGGGGGGAAATTCGGATTAAGAAGCTCAACTTACACTTCCATTGACTTCCAAGACATTTCCACTAATCTTATCATTGGGCGGCTCTGAAGTCTGATCCTCTGTGATTTTGCGGAATCCTCCACGGGTCACCGTAGACAGGGTATTGTACATCCCGGAGGATTCTGTGCGCCTTCCGGCAAATGGGAGTGTTGCATTTCCCGTGGATGGTTTTTCCTTGGGCGTCAGTGTGGCAATTTTTTGTGTTATCTTCTGATACTCACTCTCATCGCTGTCGATGAATTTGATGTCATCCGAACTGTCGGAGGGACTTTTCTCCTCGTCCGGATTGAGGGGTTTGTAGGCCTTGAGGATGGTATTGCGGATCTCTTCCAATTCCGACTTATTGCCATTCTCCACAATTTGCAGTCTCTGGCGAAATTTTGTGTGAACCAGGGGCTTTTGCATGGCCAGACGATTACCCTGCACCAGGAGTGTATCATTGTTGTTGGCTTCGGCATCTGAACTCCGCACCACTTGACTCCTGGCCAGATCACATTCCGGCTTGAGGAAGTTCTGATCGCGAAATGTACTGCCGAAGACAATTCTCTGGCGCTTGGGATTGGAATTGTCGGAGGATTGTGTGGATTTTGTGTTAGTGGAAAGCATCTCAGTGTTATTGTTAGATGTGGACACGTTTGGTGGCGCTGTTGGCGGAGAAGGGGACGCACAAACTCTTACCTTGGATATTGCAGTGGAGGAGGTGGAGCCTGATGGTGTTTGCTGACCACCCGCCAGCACCCCAATATCCCCATTTTCTTGGGTATCCGCTGGTGGATCTTGGGGAGCATTGGTACCTTTAGCCGTTGGACCAATTTTACTGGCTTCGGACAGTGATCTGGAACGTGATAATTCACATTTTGGTATATAGTAGGCCGGACTATATTTCTCATATAGATCGGCACCGGATGTGGCGAGACTGCGTGCAAGCTGAGAATCACTGTCACGTGTGCGACTGTCTGTGGAGCGCAAACGACCCGACGATGATGTGGATGATGGAGGATCTCTATCGCAACTGGCACGGGGCACTTTACTTACTCCAAATCTCGCATTGGAGCTGATGCTGATACTCCGACTCGGTGAATCATTGGTGCGATGGTAGAGGGATGTGGTGGAACTTGAGCTGACACTGGACAATGGGGATCTGTAGCGACTGAGATAGCTGTCGCCCAGTGATGAGCTGTAGCCACTGCTGCCCAGGCGACTCTTTGTCGCTGTACTGGAGGAGCAGTAAGATCCCACAGATGGTGGTAAGCACGACGTACCCGTCCGAGTTGATATCATCGGCATTCTAGAGCTGCCCAGAAGCCACAAATCCCCTTCCGGACGTCTCACAATTTCCCTCTAATCTCAGTCTCAGTGTTTCAAAAATCCACAGAAGAGAGCCTTCAACCCGCTCTACAACAAAAACCCATGCACATGACTCATTTCCCACATTCTCTTCTCTCAGTTTTTTTTTCTCTCTACTACTAAAAACTATCCCCAAGGTATCTCGCATGAGTTTCTCCAAGGTCTCTTGGCCCCGTGGATAGGAGGAAAAAAAATCAAGGTCAGATTGAGGTTATAAATCCCTCTTGATTGGGCTCTTCTTAACCATTCTGAGTAGGTCTCTGAGTGCCCCTCTGGGCACCAAGTCCTCCCCCACAACCCCATCCATATCGATCAAACATCTCACCACGCAGAGAGAGAGAAATTATTAATATTCCGTCAAATTCCAATAATAGACCCAGAAAATTCACAGCTCTCTCTCGCCCAATCTCACTTCCCCCCACATTTTCACCCCAATTTTTACAATATCACCACAATTTTCCATACCACATCTATTCTAGAGGATTTCAACAAGATTTTCTTACCACTTTGGGGCACTAACAAGTCCAGATATTCACTGAAAATTGCACTTTTTCACAAATTTCTCCCAATCGTCCATATTTTTTTCACACTGCATGAAACTCGAAACTCTCCGACGAAAACTACTGCAGAGCCTCTCGCGGAAATTTTTGCAAGTTCTGTCACGAGGGAATTTTGAATGAAAATAACGGGAACGACAAACTTTTTGGAGAAGTCACGGTGCAGTAGACTCTCTCTCAATTGGGCAGGGCGAAATGTCATCCGGTTTATCAATAGAATTGAGCGTAAAAGCCCTTGTAAATTTCACAAAAACCGCTCAATTGTAGAGAATCACGATAAAATAGGAAGAACTCCTGCGAATTTGAGCAAATTTTCATAATTAAACGTGAAAATTGCCAACAAAATTTTTCTCCCGATTGAAAAAGAGCCGATTGAGCGAGAGTCTACTGTAATACAGTTTTTTTTGGATGCAAGAATTACTCTTATATTTTACTCTCGGAAAGCAATACGTTCAGAAAAGGTGAAAATGGCCAGTAATGGGAGGTGTCCTCAAATCTTCTTGCATCTCCCAACGGAGATAGTGATAAAAATTGGTCAATGGAGTCGACTGATATATATTTTTTCTGGCAAAGCTCTGTGGATATGCAACCCCTGGCAAATACAATCCTTGAAGGCCAAAATGAAGTTATAATATCTTCTCCGCCGAAGATTGAAGCTGATGAAGCCGGCTACAATGGATAAAAGATTGTTGTCATGGTCAATATAAAATATCGCAAGATTTTCAACCAAACTGTAAAGAAACTCTAAACCACACCGGAGGAGGCCAGACTTAATCTGTACAGGGATGCCTTCCCACCAGATTTTATCGAGCCCAGAGAAAACATCCCTCCTGGTGGCGACCAAGACTGGAAAACTTGGAGAGCGCTCATCAATCGTTTGAGAAGCGGAGTCGCACGATCAAAGGATAACAGACGGCGATGGGGATTCTCGGAAAGTGACGTTCTGTGTGACTGTGGAGTAGTTCAAACTACTCCTCACTTATACAGTAGAGTCTCGCTATAGGCCATCGCTCTATAGTCCACAATTTATCGACCGTTGATTTCAAAACACTGATTTTAAGTTAGGTTATGTTTTTTAGTATGCAAAATTCATAATTATTTTAATATTTTTGGCAAACTTTATTAAGTAGTTATGATAATTGTGATCCACAATGAAGAGAGCAAAGACAAGTACCACAATCGCAATGAAAGTGGAAGCCGTCGAGCAATTTCAATACTAAAAATCGTTGATAATTTTAAAAAATTACATGGACTATAGTGCGACCCAAGTGTCAAATTTGAAACCAAATATGGACTATAGCGAGACTCTACTGTATGTTTGTCCATTAGCTCCTGCATCTTGTGAGGCAGGAGATTTGATGACGACCAATTCTGCCGCTATTGGCGTGGCCCGTTACTGGGCAAGACATGTGTAAATATTTTTATGCCTCGACTCGAATAATAATAAGGGAAAAGTACCCCGGATAGGAATATTAAAAGACATGCTCGATATTTAGTTGAAAATATAAGCCTCAAAATACTATTTGGTATTTTTGTGTATGCTAATCTGTATAGTAGTGATCCATTTAACTATATCTGTGCGTTAGAACTTTAAAATTTTGCAATAAATTAATAAAAAAAATAGATGTAATTGCTACTGTGTACTCTGTACCTCGGATCGTCTCGAATTTAATCAGGTGTCTCACGGAAAATTGGTTTTCTAAATTAAATCTACACTAATACACTGTATTCTTGTAAGAATTAAATGGTAAAAAGTAGCTAATAATTTTTAAAAGTTCATTTTAATTGGTGCAATAATATGACAATAACTTGACGATCCGAGGAACACTGCCGATCGCTGGTGCTTTTCCCTTATTGAGGTTTTTGTACATGAAAAATCTAAGTGATGAGAGTCTTTCGTGTATTTTGATGAGGAGTCAGGAGGCGAGAGAGGTTCACTTAGTTGGTTGTCCGAACATCACATCGCAGGGCATTCAAGAACTTAAAAATTTCAAAAACATCACCAAACTAAATCTGCTGTTCATGAAAAATCGAGAATTCAATTTTCATTCCATTTTGCACAAATCGGAGAAATATAATAATCATGTAATTCATATAGATTTCATGTGTTCCCCATTTATTTTTGATAAAGCCGTCAGGGATTTATAGCACAGCAGCCGCTGTTAGAATGGATTGGACTATCCTTTATCGTGAAATTTTTCCTGTTATAGCAAGAACTTGTATGAATTTGAAACACCTGAATATTAGAGGATGCGAAGGAGTTGATGATAGTGCAATTGAGTAAGTACTAATTTACTTAAAAACAACCAGCTGGCTTATTTTGTAAATCAAAATACTTTCTCGTTTCAGAAACATTATAAAAAAATTGCACAAAGCTTGAGGGACTCTTAGCGAATAGCTATGTATTTAAAAAGGAGCACATAAAATAGGATCAACAATAAAAAATAATAAATTGTGGTGGAGGGGCTCAGCTCGAAATTAAAGACTTTGACTGGAAATAATTAAATAAATTGAAAAGACTTTCTAAATTTACTTTCGACTGAATTCATTTAAGTTTGTTCGAATAATAATCTAAGAAGTTAAAGTTATGGGTGGCTTAATTGCTCTACCAGATCGAGTGACATAATGTCCTGTAGATGGTCCACGCTGCTCCTGTCTAACTTACGGACTATCCAGGTCCTATGTTTCAACGCACTTCATTCTGTTCTGTAGACTCCGTGTCTCCAACAAGATCCGGGAATTTCACAAATCTACAGTAGAGTCTCGCTATAGGCCATCGCTCTATAGTCCACAATTTATCGACCGTTGATTTCAAAACACTGAGGTTATGTTTTTTAGTACGCGATATGCAATGTTGTCTTAATTATTTTAATATTTTTTGGCAAACTTTATTGAGTAACCACATTGATAATTAAAAATATGTAAAACGAAACAAAAAAATAAAATAAATTAACAAGAACAAAATCAAGAAAAAGAAAAGACAAAGAACAAGAATCTTATTGAAATTACTTTTTGGCCTATTTTATAGATCTGAGATTTCAGAGCAGAAAAAGAAATGTGCGAACTTTAAAAGGAGGCCTGGGGGTGCAGCGGTTCCGCGAGAAACCGCCTCCACTGTAATCTAATCTAAAGGTGAAACTTTGCGGCCAATCGGCTACAGGGGTTCAGCTGGGTATGTGGAGGAAAATTATACAAAAATTGACCATTAGGGTTGCCAGTAAGTTGTCCTGCGTTTTTCTCAATTTGGCGCGTTTTCTTATCAGCTCATCCTAGTTCAACAGAGTGGTTCACCACTAAAAAGATGGAACTCAGTAACAAATTGAAGAAGTGGATTCTGTTTTGTTTCCTCTTTGACATCGAAGCAATCATAGAAGATCCCAAAACTGAGTAAAACTCTCAGGATATCAGTTAATCGCATTTCTTTTTTAATGTTTATTAATGTTTCTCTGTTTTTTTTTTCATCATCATCACTCTCCAAAGTGTTTGGTTGACAAAATCAAGTTGAGAGGCAAAAATACAGCATTAATTCCTTTTCATTTCATCTACAAACTCAAGGATAATCATCCCGCTTTTTGATGTTTTTCTTTTTTGATTAAAACAAAAATAGGAATGTCGTAATTTTCAGCACTATTTGGAAATTATCGCTTTTCCCTTTTTAAGCACTTTCTCTCTCTTTCCTCTCAAATGCATTTTTATTTTAGGCGTTTTTTTTCTTCTTTTTGAATAACTTCTTATATAAATCTCTTTCTCTCTCATTAAGCATGATATTTTGTGTTTTTCCTTGTTTTACTTTATATAAAAAAAAGAAAAAACTGTGAAAATTGTCCGTGATGTCAAACACAAAAATACAATCAATTTTCTCCGTATTTTATCTTTCTCATCTCCCTTCTACTATCACAAAAAAAAATAAAAATGATTTATTCAAAACGACAAAAAAGCTAATGCGTGAACAATAGGAAAGAATGTGATATTAAAAAAAAATGAATTACTAAATAAGTCACTGAATGTGAAGACAAAATAATGACATTATCTTCACATTCTCTCAATTATAGAGAAAAAGACAAGAAATTAGTCATGTATTTCTCTTTTTTTTTAATAGGTATTCTCACATTTTTTGCTATATTTTTTTTTGTTAATAAGTAAGTTTGCATTATGAAAATGACAAAAAAAAATTAAAATTATAAACTGGAGACAAAGTATAAAAAATTCTAAATTAAATTAATAATTAGAAGTTTAATGGTGAGTATTTCTCAAATATTTTCTTTTTCTTTCATTTGTTATTCTCTTCTTCTGAAAACCCAAAGTGTTCTGAAGAAGAATCCCTTGACTTGTCTTTTGAGCTTAAAACATTTTCCTCACCAAAGTCATAATTCTTTTTGGACTTATTAATTTGTGAGATTATTTTTTTTTCTTATTTCATCATAAATATAATAATAAGTAAATATTCCTTAATTAAAAATGTCTTTCAAAAGAGATTGATTCTTTGATTAAAATTTTACATTGTCTTTAAAAACACTGGTGTTTCCATTTGTTATCATGTGTGCTTCTTCAATATTCTCTCTCCTCTTTAAATATCATCATTTGCTTCTCTTTTTTTTTTTTTAATAATAGAATCCTTATTAGTCAGAATAATCAACATTATTAGCAACAGGAATTTTTTTTTCATCATCTTCAAGGGAATAATTCTTTTTTTTCTCTTTCTCCATCTTCTTCTACTGTTGAAAAATATATATATAATAAAAGATTTAGAGAGACAAACCTCAAGTGCTGCCACATTTTGTTTTTAGCGCCGATTTGGGCTGACGTTGTGCGAAATGAGTTCCTCCTTCATCAACTTATTCCGAAACTCACTCATCAACTCTTTGCAGGCAATTGCTATCTCTGCCACTTTTGTGAAGATCTCTTCGCCTCGTTTGCAATATGCTATGAAATTTATTGAAACAATCACTCTTTGCTCAATCTCAAAAAACTAAGACAAAACAAAAACAGGGATGGGGCAAAATGTTACAGTTTTGGAGAATACTACAACTGGAAAAGCTGTGACGTAATAATGAAGTCCTAGTCCGAGGAGGAAGCGAATTTGGAAGAAATTTGTCCTTGATCAAAATAATTCCTGATTCTACACAACTCTCGACATCAAGATTCACAGAGATCAGGAGCGAGAACAAGTATTCTGACTTCCCAAAAGTAAACAGACGGAAATGGAATACTAACGTTTTCAAACGAAGAAGTGGACTTTGATTGCAACTGTCAAACTTATGCTCTTGATCAAGAAAGTTCGCGACTACTGATTCGAAGCTACTCTCTCGGTACTAAGTATCTCAAATGACAGAAAAAAGACTAAATTTAGACATTCCAGAAGTAAACGGAAATGGAATAATACCGCTTTCGGACGAAGATGCGACAGAACGTTACAACCAATCAGGATACTGCAATGAATCAAGGCTTTACTAATTGGATACAAAACCCTCCTCAAACAGAAGAAGTGATGCGTACCTATACAGCTATAGTTTGAGATGAAAGAGAATTCAAAATAAGCCTGCCTTTAACCAATAAAGTTCTTGATTAGTGATTCTACATAACTCTCCCCATCAAGATTGTACCATTCAGACGTAAACAAATCAAAGTGAAGTACTACCGCGCAAAGATTCCCCAGAAAAGCTATGCAAGCCATTGTAAGAAGGCGTCGACCTCGAGGCAGACCTAGGACAAGGTGGTTGAATCAAATACAGAATCTTGCCTTGGAACACCTTGGAATTGAACCCGAACATTTTCCTGAAGTGGCGGAGGATCGACAACCATTGTCTGCTAATTTGGATGTCATGGGCCCGCGACCCCAATAGGAAAAAGCGGTTGAAAATCAATGAATAAATGTACTACCGCGCTCAAATGCAAAAGTTACAAGATGAGGTCTAAATAACCAAGATGCTGCATCAAGCCTTTATATTTACTATCTGGACACGAGACTCTCAGAAGTAATGAACCAAAATGGAAGAGTATCCTTCACAGACGAAGATGTAACAGAAGATTAGAACCAACCAGGTAGCTATGATGCATCAAGACTTGACTAACTATTACCGCTTCTTCGATACCAAGATCCTCCGAAGTCAGGAATGAGTTCTAGTATTCCGCTAGACACAACTAGAATGGTACCACTTTCAAATGAACAACTAGACAACTGGTCTCTGTCGAGATTGAAAACGTAATGCGGATCTCTGAAGCTCTGGTTGGAGATAGAAGGCAAAGAAATCATTACTCGCGATGTAAGGATTATCAAAAGATAAATAGGAGACAGCAGATTACAATCAATCAGGATACTGCGAAATATCAAGGCTTTACTTCCTGAATACAAGACTCTCCTTCAGACTGAAAAGGTGATGTGTACCTATTAAGATTTAGTCACAGGTGGAACCAAATTCAAAAGGAATCTATCCAAAAACCAATAAAGTTCTTCATCACTGATACTCCACAACTCTCCTCCATACCAAGATCTTCAGAAGTCAGGACAGAGAATTAGTATTTCGACTTTTCCAGAAGTAATGGTCCGAAATGGAAAAGTGTCCCTGTCGGACGAAGATGTAACAGAAGGTTAGAACCGTTAGAACCAACCAGGAAGCTGTGATGCATCACTTCTTCAGCCTGAGATCCAGTGTACAGTCAGATAAGTCTTGATGCATCACTGCTTCCTGGTTGGTTCTAATGGTTCTAACCTTCTGTTACATCTTCGTCCGAGAGGGACACTCTTCCATTTCGGACCATTATTTCTGGAAAAGTCGAAATACTAATTCTCTGTCCTGACTTCTGAAGATGTCCTGACTTCTGAAGATCTTGGTATGGAGAGTTGTGCAGAATCAGTAATGAAGAACTTTATTGGTTAGAACCGTTAGAACCAACCAGGAAGCTGTGATGCATCAAGACTTATCCAACTGTACACTGGATCTCAGACTGAAGAAGTGATGCATAATACGGTTGTCAGACTAAAGGTATAGCCCAGTTCCCGAAGGTCTCAAAATTTTAAATAGCGAACAATTTTATTGCTTTTTGAGAACCTAATAGGTCGTTTATCTTTGATAATCTAAACCTAAGTGAAATTTTCCCAAAGAATTGTGATTGATAAGAAGTTATAGCAGTTAAGCCATATGGCTAAACCTTAGGTCTGAAGTCCGTTTAACTGTGAAGATCTAGTCTAAGGTGGAAGAAATTTCAAAAGAAACCTGTCGTTTACCAATAAAGTTTTTGACTACCGTTTCTTCGCAAGTCTCTACACAAAGATCTTCAGAAGTCATCAGGAAGATCTAGTGTATTTCAACTTTCCCAGACGTACCAAACCTAAATGGAATGGTACCTCTATCAAATGATGAAAGTGTCTGTCCAGACCAGATCTGTGAAGGTCTTGCCTGACATTGAAAGGAATTCAAAAGACGCCTTCCCTTGAACAAGAGAGTTTGTGAGAGTTCTGGTTCGATACTACTCGACGAAAATGTGACAGAAGATTACGACCAACCAAGATGCACCAAAGCCCTTCTTGTGTTGAAGATCCTCCCTCGGACTGAAGATGTGTTGCGCATCTAGGAGGATTTAGTAATGGTGGAAGGGAGTTCAAAACACTCCTCTCTTGATCAAGAGAGTTCTCGACTGCTAAATTGAGACTTTTCCCATTACTAAGATTCTCAAATCTCAGAAGCGAAGTCAACTATTCCGACCTTCAAAATGCAAACCGAGGGAAAGGCAATAGTACCGCTCTCGGACGCAGATGTAACAGAACATTACAATCAACAAGGTTGCTGTCATGCATCAAGGCTTCATTGACTGGACACAAGGCTCTCCTGAGACTGAGGAAGTGATGCGTAACTATGAAGCTTTTTTCTGAGATAGAAAAGAATTCAAAAGAAGCCTTCCTCTGATTGAGAGAGATCGCCGTTTGCTGATTCTATTCAACTCTTGGCACTAGGATTCTCAAAAGATGAAGATTAGACAAGGCGTTGGAACCAACAGTGTTTCTCCGATGCATCAAGGCTTTACTAAGTGGACACAATACTTGCCCCAGATTGAGGAGATTATGCGTACCTATGAAACTCTAGTCTGAAGAGTTTTTGATGACCTGATTCTACACAACTCTGTCAGAATCTGTGTGAAGTATTCTGACCTTCCTGAAGTAACTGAAGTGTATTTACTGAACATACACTATTAATTTGATGAAACCGATTTCATTGATTTATCAAATCGGACCATGTAAAAAACACGAGATGCAGGGTCAACTTGGTGCTACAAACGTACACGACCTGTAAATCTTGAACATGAATTGTCAGAGGAAATTTGAACGCCTAATTGTCCATATTTTGGTTGTGGTAGTAGCCTACGATTTTCTGATTTCAGACAGAGCGTAATGAGGATGATCCAGTTCTCGAAAATAGGAATAATTTTTTTTTAGCTTTTTTGGGAACAAAGTAACGTTACTGTTTCGTGAAGTTTTTTCTTCTACACATTCAGTTTTTTTTTCGCTGCAAACCTACTGAAAACGTTTTAAAACCAGTTGAATACGGTTTACATTGTCCAGGATTCCAAGACCTTTCCAACGTAACCATTCTTGTCCCAATAGGATAAGAAATACGTTCTCTAACCGCCTTTTTACTATTCAACTTTGAAAAATATTTAAAAGGAATAATCGGGGCTTCTAGGATTATAAGACCAATATATCTCTCTGAAAAATCCCTGAAATACTTCAAAAACGAAAACAACCTTAGATTTCGTTTTAGAAACCTCATTAGAAACCAAGATATGAAAAGTAAGACTTCCTGGAGAATTGGGAATGGAAATTTTGAAGTGTCGAAAAAATGAGGGATTATAACAAACCAAAAAATAAAAAAAAAAAACAAATAAATAAATAAACTCACCGTCTTGATCATAATCCACATTATTGGCCAATGCAAACAGATCTACAAGTTCAGGGTAGTAATTTTCCAGGCAATCGATCATGGCTCGATGTTGATCAAGAAGCAACTCTTCAGTGTGCTGAAGATCAGAAATTGCGGCGTGTTGATTGAATTGCTCGACAGACATATCATGATCCTGTGAAATGTTGACAAAGAAGATCATCGATCAATTATCTGACCAGTTGCCAAGAAACAAAATGTCACAAAAATTCTCTCCCAAAAATAATTGCAAATGAATAATCATTTAAAAATGTAGAATACCGAGTTAACTGATGACTTCAAACACTTCAAACTTTTAAGGAAATTGGCAAATGTAAATTGCAGGGTCAACAGTAAAATTTGCTATAGCTTCTCAACTAACTGGGTCACAATAGACAAAGGGGCGTGGTCTAAAATTATTCTGATGGTGAAAGTTCTTATTAAGTTTTAAGCTAGAGAAATTTGTTAGCAGATAATTACAGATACTAAAATGGGTTAATACAGCTTCAAAATTAATTTGAAAATTGATTTTAGAATGTATAATTAAAAAAAATAGTAAAGGGGCGGGGCTTATACAAAAGTGAAAAATCGCATTAAAATACAAAAAGTATGATAAAAAGTTAGAAGAAAAAAGTAACTTGAATTTGTATTTTCCATATTTCCTAATTTTCCTAAAATTTAATTATGCAAAAAAAAATTAAATAAAGAGGGCGGGGCTTATGCGAGAAGTTCAATAGTGCTTTAAAATTATTGGAAAGAAAACACGATAAAGTTATAGCAAGAGAAGGTAAATGGAACTTGAAAATTTCCAAATTCTTTCCGGTTCCATAAATAATTATCGAAGAAAAAATAATAAGAGGGCGGGGCTTATTCAAAAGGCTCAATACTGCTTTCAAAATATTGAAGAAAAAAAGCGCGATAAAAAGTTATAAGAAGAAAGTAACTTGAAGTTGTATTTTTCGAATTTGTTTCAGTTTTTCAAATATTTAATTATTCAAAAATAACTAAAATAGAGGGAGGGACTTATTCAAAAGTTTCAATAATGCTTTATTTTTGTTCTAAAAAGAAAACAAAACAAAATAAAATATTTATAACAAGAAAATGGTCTGAAATTGACTTTTTAGAAAGCCTTTTAGCTCTTCTAATATTTTAATATTGAAAGGTTCAATTCTGCTTCAAAAATATTGATAAAAAAAACACGATAAAAAAGCTATAATTAGAAAAATAACTTTAAGTCGATTTTTCTAAATTCTTTTCACTTTTCCAATATTTAATTATTAAAAAAATAAATAGAGGGGCGGGGCTTGTTAAAAAAAAATTAATACTGCTGTATAATTATTGAACAAAACGACACGATAATAAGTTATAACAAAAACGCAACCTCAATTTGATTTCTCTGCGATTGTTTTAGATTTTTCAAAATTTAATTATTAAAAAAAAGAGGGGGCGGGGCTTATTCAAAAGTTCAATATTTTTTTTTAAAATAAATGGGTTTTTAATTTATCAGAAAAATAACTCGAATTTGAATTTTCCAATTTGACTTTTTTCCTGCGATGCGATTTTTTTTTAATTTATTAAAAAAAATTGATAAGGGGCGGAGCTTAAAATAACTTCAGGGTGGAGTCTAAAAACACTTCTGGGCGGGGCTTATTTAAGAAAGTTCATTACTAAAAAAGAAATAAACTTACACTGAGTGATCGCAGTTGTGCTAGATCATTGTTCCCATTCGTCTGGCCATTCTTGTTCTCATCGGGAACGATATCCATATTCTCACCCGGAGCTGTATCCTTCACCACCAACTCCTTCACCCGATCAGCATACCTCAAAGTATTGAGTGTGTGCTCACAGGAACTCAGTCCAGGCGATATCATGGCTATCATGCAAGTTTTGCTCTTTTCCCCAATGAAGGAATCCCTCAGAACTTGCGTGAGTTTGCTAACACGGAAAGGCAAATGGGCACTTTGTTTTCCCAGCGCCCGGATACATTCTTTCAGTGCCAGCAGAGATTTATTGATTTCCGCCCCCTCCATCCGTGTCTGTCGATTGGCAGACGATGTATCAGCTCCACGTTCATTTCCTGCCAAATCAATGAATGAGAATTTGCCATGGATTTTTGTGGTACCCGGTGGCCTCAGCACAATCTGGAACACTGCATGGGATCGTGATGAATTGGAATTGGCTGCAGTTTGTCCGGCTGTTCGGGCACTGTTGCCGTGCTGGATGAGCTTGAGAACCTGTTCAACACCATCCACTACCTTTTCCGTCAAACCTACCACCTGCACCTGCTGCTTTCCATCTTCTAACACTCGCAGGCGTGCTTTGTCTGCCAGTAAGTCGAATACCTTTTGGAAAAAGGAAAGGTTTTTTTCTTTCATTATCCTTTCCACTTTCCAAGTAGCTTCTGGGAACAAATTTATCCGAATATCGACAAATTGTAGATCAAAAGTTAGTTCGCAACTGTTTCTAATTGAAACTGTTCCTAAATTTGTTCTTATTGAATCTGTTCCTAATTTTGTTCTAATTAAATCTGTTCCTAAATTTGTTCTAATTGAATCTGTTCCTAAATTTGTTCTAATTGAATCTGTTCCTAAATTTGTTCTAATTGAATCTGTTCCTAAAAAGAAGACGTTTTTACGACGTTGACGAAGTTTCAAGAACGACAATGCTTTCCACATATAGCTTTAAATAAGGCTACTTTAAATAAAAAGTAGGAACAGTTGGGAATTAATTTGAGAAATAAAAAATGCAATGTAATTTTTCATTTTATATGAATTCAGCTTTAAATATCTGCTCAGAATTTTTAAATTTTTATTAGCGTGGTAGGAGTCTTGGCTAAGGGTTATACCGGTCATACCAAGTTTTTTTAAATTTTTTTTTTAAATCCATTCTGAAATTTCTGTTCTGCATTTAAGAATGTTCTCTCAATTTTGTTAGACTTCAATGATAAACTTTGTTTCTAAGACTCTCTGTTATGTGTCTCGGCTAATAGATTTAACGGTCAAATTAAAATATATATGTATCTATAAATATAAAAAAATATTTAAATATATATTATTGCTGAAAAATTATTTTCCTGGTAATGTTTAAAATTCTGGCCCGCATTTTGGAATTTAAAAATAATTTCAACTTTATTGTTTTTTTTCTCTTAAGACTGCGGGGGATGCGTCTGAGCTAGCAGTCTCTTTAGTGAAGGCAACTTCAGGAGGAACTTCAGAGCGTAATGTATTCTTATGGCCTCTACGCATTGGGAGCAATTTTCGTCAAAAATTGCTTTTTTGAAGGAAATTCTCTGTAATGTTGTAGGTGGAAACGTCAAATTTCTGTCAAAAATGCAATTTTTGACGAAAATTGCTCCCAATGTGTAGAAGTCTTTAAGTAATAGATTTATTTACTGTCATTCAACGGCAGCAAAAGGCTATCTAACCATTTTCTAATTATCGAAACACCGGCCGGAAAATACTGGTAAAAAACCTTCCAAAACCTGGTAAAAGGCGCTAGAGAGAGCAGGCAAGAGGTGCTATTTTAAGGTCCAGGTCTCTCTTGAGAATCAAAAAACAGGCCAAAGTATGTGGATTAGCCAGAAAATATGAATGAGCATTATTAGCATCAATTGCACCCCAGGCATATCTGTTACTCGCCAGAATTATAGTCTTAACTATAAATTTTTATATATTTATATAATTTTTATATTATATATTTATATTTATATATTTATATTATTTTTATATAAACTATAAACTATAAATTATAAACTATAAATGAATAAACTATAAAAACTATAAATTAAACTATAAATTATAAAAAAAATATAAATAAATTAACTATAAATTGCGTATAATCCATGATCTATGCTAGTTACGTCTGCAACAGAGGTTGTTTCCCTTCTACATTTTAGAATTTAGTCTCAGTTTTTAGGTATAAATAATAAACTGTTGTTCGGTGATTTAGGGATGTGTCTCGGCTAAGCCATTTTCTATTTTTATTATTTTTTTATTGTGGATATTATTGAAATGTTTCTTGAAACTTATTTTTCTTCACAAATCTGCAATTTCTACCCTAAATGTTTTTAGAATCAAGTCTCAATTCTTGCTTTATCATTGATTATTTGTCTCTACGATTATCTAGTATGCGTCCCGGATAACAATTTTTCTGTTTTTCTTCTTAAAGTAAAATAAATTGTGAATATTTCTTAAAACTTGTTTTATCTTCAAATTTTAGCTCAACCTCTGATTTTCCAGGATAATAATACAAAAAAAATGTCTCAACGAGTGTTTAGTGTGCGTCTCAGCTAAATTTTTTTTCAATTTTCAATAGTCAATGTTAACAAAATGATATTCAAAACTGATTTTTCTTCCCAAACCATTAATTTTTGCTTTGTATCTTGTAACTTACCCAAATTCTTGTTTTTAGTAATGTTTCAATTTGAGATTTTTACCATCTCTCTTTATGACTATCTGGTGTGAATCATGGCTAACTATTTTTTGTCTTCTTCTTTGAAGCAAGATTGAATAAAATGTTTATTTGAACTTGTTTTTCTTCCAAAAATTTTTGCACAACCTCTTTGAATTTTGAGCTTTATCATTTTACTTATTCTCTACGAGTATTTGGTATGTGTCTCGGCTAAATTTTTTTGTTCAATTTTTAATAGTCAATGCTCACGCGTTTTTTTAAATCCATTATATTTACGACTTTTCAATTTTCCGCTGTGCATTTTAGCAATGCCTCTTGCTGAGATTTTTTTTTGTGACTATCTGGTATGTGTCTTGGCTATAAAATTTTTCTTTAAATTATGGTAAATATTGAATATATTGCTTTTTTATTAATGAGAATTAGCATATTAGATATCTTTTCATTTTCCTACAAAAGTCGCCTTCACAGAGACTTCATAATTTTTTTTTTGCCTCTGATAATCTTTTAACCTTTTAAGGACGATTGGAACACCGGTGTCCCATAAAGAAAATAATTTTTCCTGACTACCTAAAGTTATTTTTTTTCTTATGTCTGTACATAATTGTAAAGTAAAAGGTTGAAGGAATCTGGAATATTTTTTGCAAGTCTCTAGCTATTTGCTATGTCGTAAATATTTAAGCTCAAAAATGGCGAATTTTTTAATTTTCTCAAATTTATAATTGATTTTATTTATTTTTTATACTTCTAATTTTTTTTAAAGCAAAACTCTTGGCAATAAAAATTACAATACTCATACGTGATATTTTTCATTAAAAGGAAAAATATTATTCATTGGTATTGTCAGAAAAATTACTTATAATTTTGGGCTATTTTTGTCCCTATCGTCCATAGAAGCACAAAATATACCGAATCAGACTCTGTTGGACTTTTCAAGGTTAGATGTAAGACTTATCATTGATTATGTTTCTCAGTTTAATTTTTATTGTTGATTTTCAGTCCGCAAAAAGTGTCTTGTCGTTAAAGAGTTAAATCGTGCGCCACTTTTATAAAAAAAAAAATTCTTCAAGAAAATAAGGAATATCTGTCATATTGAAAAGTCGGAAAGTTCTTTTATGTGAAAACCTTCGATGAGGATTTTGTTTTGTACTACAGTAGACTCTCACTCAATCGGCTTCTTTTCAATCGGGCGACAAATTTTGTTGACAATTTTCACGTTTAATTGTGAAGCTAATTCGCTCAAATTTGCTGTAGTTCTTCCTATTTTATCGTGATTCTTTATAATTGAGCGCTTTTTGTGGAATTTACAAAGGTTTTGACGCTCAATTCAATCGCTAAACCGGATGACATTTTGCCCCAAATGCCCAATTGAGAGAGAGTCTACTGTAAAAGGAAAGAAGAGAGAAAAAAGTTAAGACTCACCTTTCCACTGTATATTTCAAAGAAGCTGGCCGACACGACTAATCGCAAATGACTATAGCGTGGATTTTTGAGATAGTTGAAGACATCCTTGGCAGCCATTGCATAGATGCCATTCTTGCAGTCTTGCACCTTTCCACTCGCATTGAATTCCCCACCCATTGTGTGAGTCTTTCCCGATCCTGTCTGCCCGTAGGCAAAGCACGTGGCCATACCACCCTCAAAGATGGTCTGAACAAGTGGCTGAGCCGTGTACTTGTACACCAGTTCATTGTTGCACTTGTCATCGAAGGCATAGTCAAAGCGAAATTTGTGATTTTCCAGGAATTTCGTGAGATCAACTTTTGTTTTGGGCTCATGCACAATCATTTGATCCTTCACAGGCACAGTTATAACATCCAATTCCTTCTTGGCCAATTCCTTCCTATTGAGCGGCCTCTTCCTCACGCACACCGTTATCTGATGATCCTCAATGGCATGACCATCGTGAATGGGATTGAAATTGATTGTACTCTGATATTCACGAATCATCGCAGCTGATTCCCAATTGGGATTCCCCGGATCCATATTCATCAGAGCCGTCTTCTCCTCCTTCAGCTCCGCCTGTCGGGCCCGTCTTTTCTCCCGGTTCTCCTTGAGCTTCTCCACTTCCTTCACCACATACGACAGCCTCTGGGAGCCCACGGTGGTGGTTGAGGACACTGGCACAGGCACAGACGTTGATACCGTTGACATTCTTGTGGTTTGACCCCCACCAACAGCCCCTCCCCTGGTCACCCTTGTGGCCGTCTGTGGCTGCGGCGGCAAGTTCTCCGACTGTTCCGCCTGACCGTTCTGCTGACTGTGATGGGCTGTCGCCGAGGACGATCGCGTCTGTCTCTTGTTGCGCTCTACAAAAACAAAAAAGTTAAAAAAAAAAATCCTTCCTGATGACCTTTCCCTTATTTCCTTTCTTCCCATTTTAATAAACAATTTTCTTTTTCAGAGAATGTGAGAGAGGGAAAAAGAAACAGTTTTTTTTTGTGATTGATTACCTTCTACTCTGCCTCAAATCAACCCACATCAAAATAAGATTTATAGCTTTGACATACGGCTATTAGCATTTTAACATTTTATTAGCTCAATAACTCCCAATAAAGATTGCCGTCTTAATCTCAGTCATTTCCAAAAAAGAAATGACAAGACTTCTTCTTTGCCAAAATTTTGGGACTATTCGACAGCTATTTAGATTATCTGATTAGGAAAATGACCAGTGATAAACCCAGATAAACTTATGAAAACTGAGATTCTATACAGGCGACCTCGAAATGCGTGAAAATTCAATTGTGAGTTGAATTTTAAGTGTAATGGCTCCGGCACACCTTTTAGATCAGGAAAATATCATGAAGTCGAAATTCGAAACGCTTTCTTTCTCACATGTTTTGAATATGGCTATCTTATTCTTTCGCATACCAAATTCGATTGAACTACAGTAGAGTCTCTCAAATCTAAATCTCTTAAATTCGAACGACGTTTGGATTCAAAATGTTAATTGTGAGGTTATGTTAGAAAGTTCGTATTCTTGGTGAATGAAAATCATATTTTTATGAGGTTGTTCCTGAATGTTTATATACATTATGGTCGTATAGAATGAAAAGAAAGTATGTTACCACTAAGTCTTGTGAGAAAATACGGGAATTTGATTCAAAGTACAATTTAATTTCATATAAACTTCGTTAGTTTTGAAAAAATCGTTCTAATTTGGGAGGTGAGAAATGTCAAAAATACCCCCCGAGCGTTCGAATTTAGAAGACTCTACTGTAAATTGAATTTGGAGTGATGTTTAAAAGAAGAAGAAGAGTGCAAGAGAATGGGATAGAGATATGCAAAATATTGGAGAAAAAAAAGGAATCCGAAATTCGACTTCATGAAATTTTCTTGATCTAAAAGTTGTATCGGAGCCATAATGATTCCTTCACACCTTTTGAGATCAGGAAAATTTCATGAAATCGAAATTCGAATCGTCTTCCTTTTCACACGCTTGGCATGAAATGTCTATCTCATTTTTTTCGCACTCTTCTTCTTCTTTTAAACCTCACAATAAATTTAATCTAGCTCAATCAACTTTCGTATGCGAAAAAATGGGATAGATATGCAGAACGTGCGAGAAGAAGATTCAAATTTTGACTTAATGACATTTTTCTAATCTAAAAGACGTGCCAGTGGACTAAAGTCACGAATAAAATTGGCTCGACGCGATTCTTTATTGCTCTGGCACACCTTTCAGATATCAGGAAAATTTCATAAACTCGAATTTCGCATTGCTTTCTTTCCCAAATCTACTGCATATGTCTATCTCATTCTTTCGCACTCTTCTTCTTCCTTTAAACATCATACCAAATTCAATTTAGTTAAATATTGAGAGCGTAACGGCGTTATCACACTTGCACATTAAAATTTTAATGTGATTCACATTAATTGTCGCTTGTGAGCGTCCAAATATGTTATTTGTGTCTTTGAGTCAATATTTGGGGTTTTTCTATTTATTTATTTATTTTTTTTTATTTTATATTATATTTATTAAAGTGGACTTGGCCTGCAAAAATAAGATTAAATTTACCTAAAGCATAAATATTTTTCACATTAAAAAATTAAAGAGAAAATCGCATTAATTTTTCGCATTAATATTTTAAATCAATTTATATCAAATTTTGCGGGCCAAGTCTACCTTTTTATCAACAAATAGATCAAATTTTGAATATAAAATGATTCAAACACACAAATTACACATTTGGACTCTCACCAGCGACAATTAATGTGAATCATATTAAAATTTTAATGTGCAAGTGTGATAACACAGTAAGAGTGCGACTAACATATGAAAAGGTTTGAGAATGAAATGGATAGTTAATTTCGATTTTATAAAATTATCCTAATCTAAAAGATGTGCCGGGCTATTACCATAAGCTAATCTTCGTTTATCACTGGTCATTTTCAATTCTAAATAGTCTGAGTACAGAACTCCAGTAAAAGAAAAAAGTTCATTGAAATCGGCTAATAAACATTAGAGAGAGAGTCCGGTCCATTTAGATGTAGTAACCCGTCAAATAATTTCGTCAGATATCTTTAAGATTTCTGCAGAAAATATCTACACCTCTGCCGAGAAAACTGTTTCTCACAGAAATGCGAGCATCTTGAGGAAGTTAATAAAATGACATTCCTCTGACAAAGATTGTGTGATAAAATGTCTCTTGCATCGCTCTAGAGACAAGGTATCCCTGAATCCTGATCGAACCGCTCTCTTCAAGACGTTATCACTGTTTTTCTGAGATGTTTAATTTAACTTTTTACAGCTCGAATTAAAAAAAAATAACAGTTTACAATCCTCTTCTTTAAATATCGTCACCTTGCTAGAGCTCAAACAATAAGAGATATCGACTTTCGGTTTTTAGTGACCCCTCATAAAAAACATAATCTCCATACGTTTTTTCAGTTTTCCTCGAAATTAGCCTAAGCATTTTTATTTATTTTCAAATGTTTCGGTTCTAGTCCAAACGCAGATTTCGTCCAAGACACCGACTGGGAAAATCGCTATTTTGAATTTTACAAGGTCAAAGTTCATCCACTCTAGATGGGTTCATATTTCAACTGATTTATTTAAATTTGGAATTTTTTAGAACGGTCTTTGTAACAGTTCCAATCTAGTTGCATCGGTCCCAATCGCTAATGAATGGATTAATGAGGGTTCGTTGCATTATATTCTTGAAAAAAGAATTTTTTTAAGGTCAAAGTTCACCCATTATGGAAATTTCATTTCCCAACCGATTTATTTAAATTTCGATTTTTTGAAGGGTTTTTGAATTTCTTCGATTTATTTTTCTTGAATTTTTTTTTTTGTATAATTGCAATGGCTTATTATCGGGCTAGAGATCAAACGGTTAGAGACATTCATTTGTGCTTTTTGGTGACCCCCCTGTCTTGCCCTAACCATGTTATGTTTTTCTGGATTTTTTTATGTTTCTTATTTCTTTAGATTGGTAAAAAATGCTTATTGTTCTTTAATAACCAAGATAATATTTGGCATTTTGTCAGAACTATTGGAAAGTGACTAAACGTGCACAAATATCGACTTCAAAAAACATTTTTAACAAATTAATCCAGCCGACAAAACGTTTTTTTTTTTAAATATTTTTTTTATCTAAATAAATTGTTTAATAAAATACGAATTTTGGATTGACATCCATTGATTTCAAAGAACCTCTTTCCATGGACATTGTTCCGGTGGCCAAACGGATAAAGACATCACACAATATCATAAAGCGCAGTCCCCATAAAGTACTTTAGCAAATTTTCTTGTGATTTCCTCAGCAGTAAAATGGTATCATAATAATATACAAATTCCCACACTCCTTCAAGTTTTATATCCATTCTAAAACAGCCAACACAAAGGATGTCCTCCTTTTCGTCACTGACAAACTCCCACAAATTCGCGTTAAATTAAATTCCTCTACATCATGCACACTGACTGTGCTAAAAACACTTTTCCAAATTGCATGAAATTCATACACATAGAACATCTCTCTCCACTGTAATTATGGTGAGCTTGCACAAGATGAAATGTACCGTGAAATCTCCCCTTCACGTCAAACACTTTGATAAATTGAATTTTGAGGAGGGAAATGAGAAAAGAGCAAAAGAACTTTGCAGTAATTGAAGACTTCATCTTGAGATAAAAATTACAAAAAAAAAACCAACATTATCACTGCACAAATAATTGATGAGTGTGAAAGCTCCCTCCAAAAGTGCATAAATACTTCATTTTCTCAACTCAAAAGAAGAAGACAACAAAAGTCTATTGAACTTATCTAGCCATTAATCCTTTTCTCCCCCTTTTAATAATTAATAGGTGAATATAATTTTAAGTAACCAAAAGAAGTGTAAAAGTTTCTCTCTCACCTCCTTCTTTCTCTCGATAGTAACAGAATGGAAATAAAAGTGAAAATCTCATAAATTATGTATCAGGGTTAAAAATTCTTTGTTCTTGGCTTTTTGAATTGATTTACTGTGAGACAAGAGAGACAGGCACTGATATCCAGTTCTGACTGACTTTCACACTCAGACTGAATTTTCACAATATTTTCATTGCCTTTCAACCTTGTCCTGAGCTTTTCTCCCTATTTGCTCTTTCTGGCGGTTTGAGTGTTGGACATTAAAAAATAATTTGTGTATTTTATGAGGTGACCGTGGAAACAGAAAAAAAACAGTGATAAGCCTGTTCTAGCTTATAAAAGGGGAGATTCTTAACTATGAATGAATGCAAAATGAAAAAAAAAAGAAACTTGACAAAATTGAAGCAAAAGAATCAGTGAAATTGGTTAGTTTAAACAGGGGCCTCTCAACATTTCATTTTTCCATACGTTTTTACATAGACGCACTGAAGACTATTGGCAAGTTTTTTCCTAAAGAGAATTGACTTATCAGTCTGATATATTTCGAAATCGTGCACTTAAAGCTATCTAAAAATACATATTTCATTATACTCGCCGAAATAATACAAGAACTACGAGCAAATTTGTTTAAGTCACGGTGCAATATTTGCAAAATTATTACAAGGAAAAATTAAAAGTAGCTTCACTTTTTATTGGGCTTGATGGGCCCCTGGTTTAAATCCGAAAATTTTTGTTATAAAAGCGCTCCTAGCGTTATTTTGAAAAAGTTGCAATGTTTCACAAAGTTGTTAGCGTTTTGTGAGCTATTTAATTTTCACAAAATGCTTATTTAAACCAGGGCATTTTGACTCCAAATCTCCCTTTCGAAATCAAAAATTTCCCACTGAAATTAATTACTGATAAAATTTGCCTATCTTTCGGCGCAAACAAAATACCCTTTCGAAGTTCTATGTTCGAAACATTTTCGAAAATTTGTACTTTGCAGGATCAACTAAAATCAAAATTTGATAATATGTCAAATAGTGTTAAGAGATGTCACAGATAGTTTCATAAATTAGCGACGTCATCAAAAATTTCTGCAGTAAGACAAAACTTTATACAGTGAATATAGATCCTTTCCCTTTCGAAATTCCTATCAACCGATACTATTAATTGCTATCCTAAACACTTTCCTTATTTTTCTCACAATTTATTCCTTTTTCAAAATCAAAGATTCACGTTTCTCTTATCGCCACATTCGTTCTATTATTTACTTGCACCCGAATTTATTTCGCATGCATGCCAATATATTCTTGGTTAAATGCTTGCATGTGAATTAAATTCGAATGCAAGCTAGTACCTTTTTGGTCATTTGCTTACAAGCGAATTCAATTCACATTCAAGCAACTTGCTTGCATGTAAGCCAGTATTGTCTAGAATAATGCTTGCATGCGAATTAAATTCGCAATCAAGCAAGCTAGTATCTTCTTAGTCATTTGCTTGGATGTGAATTTATGTCACATACAAGCAACCTGTTCTTGCATGCAAGCCAGTATTTTCTTGGTTAACTGTTTGCATGCGAAAAAAACCGAATGCAAGTAAACTGCTTGAATGCAAGTTAGTACCTTTTTGTTAATTTGCTTGGACGTCAATTTAATTCACATTCAAGGAACCTACTTGCATGCAAGCCAGCATTATCTTGGTTAAATGCTTGCATGCGAATTAAACTCGAATGCAAGTAACCTGATAGAGTGCAGACTGGCATCTTCTTGGTTATTTGCTTACATGCGAATTTATATGACATGCAAGCAAATGACTGAATGTTTAATAGTGTATCGAGAGCTAGAGGATTACGAATTTTGGAGAATGCCATTGAGGAATGAGAAAGAAAATCTGCATTCTGCGAGAAAATGTTGATTCTCGAATAGTGCCTTGGATAAAAGGTAAATGGAACTCTATTTGCACAAAAATTCGCTGATGTTCGAAGAATTGAAACTTAATTTCGAATTTTCAAACTAAATTTTCGCACAAGATTGACAAAATTTTGTGAAATATCACATTATAAACCTGTCAAAAGAGTTACTTAGTAGTGATTCAGATGAAAATGGAACAAGATGATCGTAATTGCTTTATTTTTTCTCACAACAAAATGAAGATTGACACCCGAAACACTTCGAAATTCGAACAAGAAGAATTTCAGCCACCATGCGGACGAAATGAGAAGTAAAAATATCTTTTCTTTGCCTTTCGAAACTAATCTTCGAATTTTTTCAACTTCAGCTCTGAATGAAACAATTGTATGTTATAATTTCTCTAAAAGTGTCTCGACTAAAAACGGGAAATTTTATGCGCCAAAAAATAGGCAACCATATGGGGGACTTTTCTGTCGAAATTGAGATTTCAAATCCAAATTCCTCTGGAATATTTTGTTTTGCACGATTTTTTTCAAAAAGCCTTTTTGGTAAGTAGAACATTGATTTTTTTTTAGTAGGGGAAAGTTTTGAGGCTTCGCACACACTCTGGCTTGGTACACTTCATTTTTCTCATTTTCCTTAAAAGAATTTGACCTGTTCCTGAAAAAATAGGTCAGATTCATTGAAGGAATATGGGACAAATGAGACGCTCAGAGCAAGAGTGGTCTCGTTTGTATGCATTGTCCTATTAAAATGGTCCACTTTTGCTCTGAGCGTCTCAAATATGAAGTGTTCAAAGCCAGAGTATGTGCGAAACCTCAAATCCTCATCAGAATAAATTCAAATGAGGATTATCTCAGATTTCAAGGAATTCCGGTTTGAAAGAAATTTTTGGGACCCGAAAAAAAAACGGCGAAATAACTACAGTGACACAGTAAAATTGTATATATACAGGAGAGGTTTTTCAAATAAACAGAAACGCCGTGATGTATGCAAAACATTTTCGGCGTCAATTCAACGGTTCATAAGAAATGCATTTTAAATTTACCGCGTTGAAAACTTTGCATACATTTAGGGGCAATTCATATCAAATTTTTTCAATCCGTTTTCACTTAAGCCGGAACTCCATGTATATGGATCGAATAAAAGTGTTTAGGCTGCAAAAATTTATTTGCATGTTAATTTTGTTTTCTCGACAACAGCGCCACTAGCGGTGGTAAAACAAACTTTCGATGTTAAGATGATTTGTAATATTTCACAAGACCGTTCATTTGTGCTACCATTGGTCAAATTCTGACAATTAGAAATGAATTTGTGGCCATTCAGGGAAAAAAAATGATTATGCCTAACCTCAGAAGACTTTAATATTTCACAGCGATTGCAATAGGTGTGATAAATGTATCTCACCTGTAAACAATGTCCAGCAATCAGAAAACACGGAAAAGGTGAAAAAAAGAGAGAGAGAGAAGAAAACATATTGCTCGGGGGGTGGATTATGTTGATGGATAGTGTATGACAAAAGGGGAGAAAAAAGCGTATACCCTATAATAAGTATTAATAAATCCACTTTCACGATAATTGCAACCAATAGTAACTGAGGAAAATTACCAATAGTGCGATTCATTGGACAGATTATTCCCTAATGTTGTGACGTCAGGGAAAATTACCTACAAAAAAAAATAGACAGACAGACAACAATAATAATAAAAAAATATCAACCATTATTGATTGATGGGGTTTGCACTGAAATTTCTCACCTTCAAGTGCGTTGAAAATATGTTAGAAAATCATTCTTATATTCGAAGAAATCAATTATATCTCAGAGTTATTTTTAGTATTTTTTCTAGCAAAGGAAAAATCCATATTGTTTTTTTTTGCAAAAAGAAGAATAATACCGCAAAAATTCACCTTTGAATAAAATTGTATGAGAAAGGTTAATAACATCCCCTGATATTCAACTTTAATTTACAAACTCATTCCAAATTCTATGATGGTCTGGGTTATATTTGTATTCTTCAATTCACCAGAGAAAATACCTTTTTCTTCACCTTTTCATTACGTTCTTCCACCTCTTACCGTGGAGGAAAATCCGGGTGGTGTAGCATTAATTCAAATTTATCGATTTTACCTCTTCTGCCATTTCAGTATTAAACATTTTGTAACACATAGTGTCAAGAATCATCAATTAAAGTCTCTCTAGTACATTAATAGGAAAATCACCCAGTCCTCTCTCAACATTCTCTCCCAATTGCTTCATGTTTTATTCAGAGTTGATCGAAAAGTTCATGTAAATACAGCTAATTAGGAAATCTTTCACAATCTCAAAACAAACTAAATACGATTTATTTTGTCAAATTCAACAAGAAGTATATGCTTCGTCTGAAGTTATCTGAATATTAAAAAGCGATTGTAGCGCCACTAGCGGTCGTAAGATAAACTTTGCATAATCTGAGAAGCTCAAATGAAGATTTTAATTTTGTGGCGGTTGAATAATATCAATTCTCACAATTTTTTCCCGTTTGGGAAGCTTTTAACTTGCAATAAAGTGTTTTAAAATTTCATTAGGGGAAGACTTTTAGACTTCGCACATCCTCTGGTTTCGCAATCTTCACATTTCTCCCATGTTTCTTGAATTAATCTAACCTATCACACATTTCTTGGAAAAATTACATCAGATTAATTAAATATGGGAAAAATATAAAGTGTTCGAAGTCAGAAAGTGTGCGAAGCCTGAACACCTTCTCCTAATTAACATAATCGCGTTTTTGAAAATATTAAAAAAAATTGTCAGACCATTCGAAACGGAGATATACCCATTTAAATAAAGAATCTCAATTTAAAAAAAATGCTAGTGACTTTCTATACAGTAGACTCTCTCTCAATCGGGCATTTAGGGTGAAATGTCATCCGGTTTATCGATAGATTTGGGCGTCAAAGCCTTTGTAAATTCCACAAAGAGCGCTCAATTATAAAGAATCACGATAAAATAGAAAGAACTACAGCGAATTTGAGCAAATTAGCTTCATAATTAAACGTTAAAATTGTCAACAAAATTTTTCGACCGATTGAAAAAGAGTTGATTGAGCGAGAGTCTACTGTAAAGAGACAACCCCGTAACCAATAACCGCGGAAATTCCATCGGATCTCCAGTGGAGTTTCCTATAAAATCCGCGGATTTGACTGTAAAAATCTGCGTTTAAAATTAGTGAATTTTATGATAAATTTCCATCCAGAATTCCATGAACGATTGCGGAATTCTATATGCAGCGTATGGAAAATGTCTGCAAGTATCCTTGGAATTTTAAGGGAATTCCTTCAAACAAGTATTAGAAAATTCCTCGGAATATTGTCAAGGAAATTTACTGGAAAATTGAGATAAGTCCGAAGAATCCTACACCAAATAAAAATTAAAAAAAAAATCTGTGTTTCGGGAAATTATTAATTTCACTTCTTGTGGTAAAAGGAAATTTTCTCTGTATTTTCTGGTGTATTTTCTGTCATTAGAAATTATTAGTTTCGTTTACTAAGACAAAGGGATATTTTCTGTGCTTTGGGATATTATTAGTTACTGTTTTTAGGGTAAAGTTAAATGTGTTCTGGGAAATTATTAATTTCGATTTTTAGGGTAAAGAATTCTCTGCGCTTTGGAAAATTATTAGTTCTACTTCTTGGAGCAAAAGGAAATTACCTGTATTTGGGAAATTATTAGTTTCGTTTGTTGAGGTTAAAGGATATTTTCTATGCTTTGGGATATTATTAGGTTTCGTAGGGAAATGTATTCTAGGAAATTATTAATTTCATTTTTTGAGGGAAAGGGAAATTTTCTGTCCTTTATAAAATTATTAGTTTCACTCTTGGTTTCATTTCTTGGAGTAAAGGGAAATTATCTGTATATGGCAAATTATTAGCTTTGATTGTTGAGGTAAAAGGAAATTTTCCGTATTTTAGGAAATTACTTGTTTCGCTTCTTAGGGTAAATGACAATTTTCTGGTTTGGGAAATTATTAGTTTTACTTTTAGGAGCAAAGGGAAATTATCTCTGTTTTGGGAAATTATTAGCTTTGTTTTGTTTTTGATGTTAAGGGTAATATTCCGAATTTTGGAGAATTATTAATTTCGCTTCTTGGTAATTCAAAACATTTAAATGGAAATTCTGTGTGCCTTGGGAAATTATTAGTTTCGTTTGTTCCGGTAAAAGGAAATTTTCTGTGTTTTGAGAAATAGTTTCGCTAGCTGAGGCTAATTCTGTCTACACACTAGAAGCAATTTTCGTAAAAAATTGTCTGTTTTAAAAAATTCTGACGTTTCTGCTTACAAGGATAGGGGAAATTTTCTTTAAAAAGACATTTTTAAAGAAATTTTCTCCTAGTGTGTAGAGGCCATAAGAGAAAATTTTCAGTGATGTAGGAAATTACTTGTTTCGCTTCTTGGGGTAAAGGACAATTTTCTGTTTTGGGAAATTGTAAATATCCCTTTTTAGGGTAAAGGGAAATTTTCTGTATTTTGGGAAATTTTTAGTTTCACTTCTTAGGATGCAGGCAAGGGAACATTTCTGTGTTTTTGAGAATTAGAACCCAGAGACTAAAGGGTGCTAGTGAAAAATTATCCCAAAGTGCTATCACATTTTCAGGATAATCATCAATATTTTGGCTTTCAAGGTTTCGGCTGCAAATGACTTTAAATATCAAAGACATCAAATTATTTTATAAAATTTCAATATTTTGTGTTAGTTTGTGAATTTTTATGTAAAATAAATTTTTTTGCATGTTTTTTGCGAGATTTCAATAAAGATTTTAAAATCAAGACAAATGATTTCTAACCTCAAAAAAAAAAATTCTAGGACATTATTTATTTTGATTAGCTTTTGGAACATTTGAAGTGTTTAAAATTTTTCAGAGTATTTCACTAACTTAATATTTTTGAGGAATTATGTAGGCGATTTGACCTTCGTCAAGGTCAAATGTCTCCATCGAGAAGCATATCTTCATGTCAATCTTTAACATTAAAGGTATTTTCTTTGGTTCAAATGCAAACATTACTATATTTTTCAAGGAACTCATTGAAAAAATTATAGTAATTAAAATTAATGTAAATATCAGTAAAGTCAACGAACTTTTCGATCAACCCAAAACATTTAATCCCATATTTTAATTGATCATGAAAAAGAGTTTTATGATTATTACCGTGAATATTATTGCTAATTCCTAATCGAATTGCACCCTGTGTAGCATTCTGAAAGAGAAAGAGAAGATAAATTCCATTAGAAATCATTGAATAAATGTACTATGTCTCAATAAAAAAAAATCCAGCACTTCACCAATCATGCTATTCAACAAAATCCAATTACAAGAAAAAACATCAACATCAATTATATGAAAACATAAGAAATATTTCTGTGCACTGTGCTGTACATTTTTTTTCAGGTGGATTTTGCCAACTGAAAAAGTGTTACTTCGCTCTGCTGTCTTATCTCAGAGGAATCTTTTTTTTCTTGTTTTCCACCAAACAAAACTTTTCTTTAAAAAAAAAACCAACCAAAAAGAAGACGAACCTGGAGGAAACATCTCTCTAACCATGTCTATACATATTTGAATTTTAAACAAAAAATTGCTGGTAAAACGGATTGTGTTATTGTGCTTAAAAAAAAAAGAAAAATTGCGAAATAATACCACAGCAATAGCCAGAAAAATAATTAAGAAAAAATATATTTCAAGAGACAACGTAAAAAAAAAGAGAAATGACATCTTATCTATTTTCCAAAGAAGACAAGAGGAAAGGTAGACAACACAGCAAAAATAATTTTTGTGTTCAAATGTGTACCGATTTATTTCCGGCTACCGGAGTCCGAATTGAGAGTGTTCCACTGGCTGGAACAGAATTGCTTCCAGCATGATTCTGTTGACCACCATTTTCCTCATCTTCCGCCTCATTTGGGAATACATCATCTTCGACAGATGAATGGGAAGAGTCCTTTCAGAAACCAAATGCATTTTTTTAATCACAATTTTTTTTTGGAAAGAAAACAAAAAAAAAGACGAATATCTCAAAACGTTTTTCCACAGACTTAAGGAATTGGTTTGAACTGATTTATAAATCACTGAAAAGATCATCCAAAAATTACTTTAAAATATTATCGGTTCATAACCGGTTTATTACCGATTCATAACCGATTGGAACCGCTTCAGACATGTCGGGGATGCCAAGACCTTTCCAATGACCCCAAACGTGCTCCAAACGGTTGAGAAATATGCTTTCTAGAGCCTTTTATATCTTTTAATCTTGAAAAATCGTTTTTACATTGACAAAAAACGGGGGTGCGATTAACTTTTTTTCCTCGTAACTTTAACACTTTTTAGGTGTAAAAATATATCAACATTTTTTTAATGTTAATTTTACACCTTTTTAAGGGTAAAATTAACATGAAAAAGGGTAACTTTAACCCCTAATACACCTAAAAAGGGTAATATTTACACCGATTTTGGATCAATACTGCAAGGTAAAATTAACATTTCCGGAATGTTATTTTAACTTTTTCGGATTTCTCTCAGTGTAAGTTGAATGACTTCCCAAATTACAGGTAGTTCCGGCTTAAGTGAAAACGGATTGAGAAAATTTGATATGAATTGCCTACTATTGGGAGATAATTTTATAAAGTAATTTTTTGAATTGCCCCTAAATGTATGCAAGTGTTTTTGCACGCGGTAAATTTAAAATACATATGAACCGTTGGCGCTGAAAATATGCTGAAAACTTGGCACCGAAAATCTTTTGCATACATCATGGCGTTTCCGTAATAAATTCCAAAGGCCTCTCCTGCGGGTATGCAATTTTTCTGTGTGACTGGAGTGAATTCGCGGGCTTTTTTCAGTACCGAGAATTTCTTTGAAAGCGGAACTCCTTGTAGTTCCTAATGGTAAGCAAAGACAAATAAGCGTATAAATAAACATAGAAAATTTTCTACGTTGTGAGATCGTTTTCTTTTTTCGAGGTTATTTCTGACATAACCTCAAATTTTAAAGTAACCTTTTTACAAGTTAAAAGTATCATGTCCATTTACTCATTTCACTCGAAAATTTGTTTATTGAAGTAGGAGAAAGTGCCCATGTTTGATACCATTGGAAGCTTCGTAATGACTAAATTTTTCCTATGTTTCTCAATAAACGTGACTGTGCAATATATTTTAAAAATCGGCCACTTTCCCATAGTTTTTAAAATATGGTTGGGATGAGTCACATATATATTGTGAAACATAGAAAATTTAGTCATTACGAAGCTTCCAAAGGTATCAAGCATAGGCACTTTCCCCTAATGCATACGCGAAACTGTCGCTGTGTTTGAATTTTCGAACGGTTTAGAAAAATTATAAGTCTGCTGCATTGTAAATTCCAAAGGGATTAACTAAATCAGCTGTTTAATCATAACCTAAAAAAACTTTTGTGTTTGACGTTTAGGCACGGTTGTCAATTCTTCTTCTTTTTCACTAAAACTAGTCCAGAATTATTCTTTAAATTATGTTTAACTGTTTTTTATGAATTGTTACGAATTGTTTAGAATTCCCATTAAATACCTTTAGAATTCCATAATTCGATTACATGTCAATTCCTTAAGTCTGAGAAATGAATAAAACTCATTCACAAGTCACAGTTTTTTCCACCGGAAAACTTACCTCGGGAAATGAGACAAAGAGACTGAACATTTCCCAAACGACAAATTGACACTTATAGCAAGAACTCTAAACTAAAGTCTCTTCTTTTCCATTGGACATTCACATTATTAAAAAAAAAATGTATTTGACTATTATGTTCTACAAAAAAGTGCCACTTGAGACAAGAAACTAAACCAAGAGTTGCTTGGAAAAACTTCTGTATGGTAATTTTTCATCACTTGATTGTGCTTCTGTTTGGGGCAAGAAATTGCGAAATTTAATTTATTACCACACATTCGACCCCTCCCTGGTTCTTTTACCTAGCCAATTCATTGACTTCCTCCATGGACAATTGATGTCCTAGGCAACAGGAAAATTTTTGTTAGTTACAGCACACAAATAACGTGAAAATTTCAGTTGCTACAGGCAACAAAGTAATGTTAAAAATCATTCATTCCGCTTTTACCATCCTCTGCTGCTTCATTTTTTACCCGAGCGCAACTTTATAATCAACAGGAATCATTTGTTCAAAAAGAAATTTGGTAAATTGAGGCATTTTTCACTCTCTTGGGTGCAATTTTCTTCAATTTCCAAAGAACTGTCTTCCTTGTTTTATTCAACTTTTTTCCCTCTTTCTCTCTCACTTTGTGGTTTAGAATTCTAAAGGGATAATTTTTCTTCATGAAAACCAGTGACTTCAGCATCTCTCCTACAGAAATTCATAAATTTTTCAGGTGTTGAGTGGTGAGACACAATTTTGCAGAAGAATAATAAAAAAGCATCTTGTTCTCCCTTATAAAGTTGGTGCAAGTCATACTTCTGGTGAATTTTAGATGTTTCTTGCACAAAACAACTTCAACAAGGAAATTCTGCAAGGATCTTGGACAAAAGGTGCATTATACTTAACATTGTCTACTCTCCCTCTCTCTCTCTCTCTTTATAAATCCTCAACAAATTCACCACAAACTTTATATTTCTACAAAAACATTGTGTGTAAAAACTTTAGCAATTAATCATAGAAATTCAATCAAGGGGTGAACAAGTGGCTCTCAGAATGAACCGAGAGCGGCGATTGGCAAAATGGGGCAGAGATCGGCGGGTCGGCACCATTTTTGGAAGCAATCGACAGATCGGCACTCCAGTGAACCGTGAGCGGCACAGTTAACTACCCCTTGAATTCAATTTAAGAATTTAACAAAATATTCAATTAAGTGAAGTGTGACTGTGAATATTTTCCCTTAAGTTCGTAGAGATCAAACGGTTGGAGATAAAGTCTTCTGGTTTGCGATGACCCCCCCTCCCTTATAAGTCAATCTGAATTTTTGTCCGCAATTTGTCTCTGAGGATTGGTTGTGAAAATGACAGATAAAGCCCCATTTAAATGGATGTATTTAAATTTCCCTAGTGATTGACAGCTGTCATTCTGATATCAAAAAGTTGATCAGAAAAATATTGGTTTGATCGAAATCGAGTGCAGGGAGTTCCGCTTTGAAAGAAATTTTCGGTACCGAAAAAAAGCCCGTGAATTTACTCCCAGTGACACAGAAAATTTGCATATCCACAAGAGATATCTTTGTAATAAGATACAGAAACGCTGCGATGTATGCAAAACATTTTCGGCGTTGCAAACAAATTTGCATACATTTAGGGGCAATTAAAAAATAACTTTATAAATTAGTTCCCAAGAGTAGGCAATTCATATCAATTTCGTTCAATCCGTTTTCACTTAAGCCGGAACTCTCTGTACATTTTACTCTCACTTTAAATCTAAATCTAAATTCAAGATCGGAATTACCACAAAAGTCCGCCAAGACCTGCAAATGTCATATGGTTACATAAACGCTGAATTCGCTTTTTTGACAGAATACAAATTTATTCAGCAAGATTAAAATCATTTAGTCAGAAACTTAAGGAAGGAGCCTCAATTAGAACGTCAAAATTTAGCTGGTTTTTCATAACCAAATATTTCTATTGCAAATGATAGGTTATATAATGTTGAAGAAAAAATACTTGGTAAAGAGGTTATTAGTGAAAATCCGATTGTTTTATTTTCTTTTTAAACAAAATATAGTCGAAAAGATACTAAAACTCTTTCTTTTCTAATTTATATATGATAAAAGAATTTAGTTCGCTTTTACAGCATTTGATATTCTTTCAAGTTGTAAACTTAAAAAAATTGTAGGTTAGAATTTTTAAATTTCAATAGTCCGCCATTTTGAAAAGTATAATCATCGTAAATGATAAAATTTTTATTTTCCCTTTCGGGAATTTCGGACTTGGCCCACAAAAATTGGTTTAAGTAGACTAAAAAAAACACGCAAAACCCGTAAAACGGTCCTTTACTATTTTACGAATTACTTAAGAAATTTAGTTTCCAAAATATTTACTTTGTCTTTGTATTGAAGCTCTTTGAAATGAACATAACCTCACTTTTCAAAATAACCTATATTTGGCTGAGTACATAACCTTTAAAAATTCAGAATTATTACTCAATAGATTTAATAAAAAGCAGCAATAGGCTTCGTCAGGGGGGTGACATTAGCTCTGAAAAATGCGACCAGTTTTAGTGTAATTTTTTCCCTGTTTTCGTACACATTTCACGAGATATCTCCAAAACTACGTAGAATGCCAATTTAGGGTTTTCGGTTGCCTCTTCGTTATTAAATTGGCTTTTATTTTGTATTAGTATTTTTTACTAATTCATTCTACAATGACAGAAAACAGCTAATAAACTCAAAATATTTTTCAGCTCGCTAGAAACATATGGGAAACATAGGAAATGTCATGCCCCTGGGCTTCGTACAGGCTGTAGCTTCGAACACTTCATATAACTGCTCGAACTCTACTTTGCACCCCCCGGAGACTACTTTTCTCAATAAATCTTCGCGTTTCAAACGATTTCTGACAAATGGCGTCCATCTGACCCTCTTTCCGTCCGAAAGTCGCCAGATTTAAAGGCCAAGCAGTGAGAGATAGCGACTTGAGATCTTCGGAGGACCCCACATAAGTCGACTTATGGATCGTTAACATTTCCCACATTTCCTCCCCTTTCCCTTCAAAACCATGTTTTTGGAATCCCTCGAAAACGCATTGTGCATTTTTTTTCATTTTTACCGAAAATACCGTTGAACCATTCCTAATAACAGTTTTTCAAGGTCAAAAGTTAAAAAGGCTTTAGAGAGCGTATTCCTCATCCGAGTGGTTTCTTTTTTTGATCGTTGGAAAGGTCTTGGAATTTCCGATAAAACTGAACCGGTTCCAATCGGTTCCGAATCGGTTCATAACTGTTAACTAATTTTTATTCAAAATTCAGTTATATTGCTCCTGAGGTGTATTTTGGGCAATGTTCTGAGTGATTTACAAATCGGATTAAATCATTTAAAAACCGGTAAACGGTAAATGATGCGAAAATAATTTTGAGGGATAACATCTGAGACACGAATTCAAGACTGGGATCCTTGTTAATTATTAACAGAATATGAAAAAATATGAAGTCCTGGAAGGCAGAATGTGTGCGAAATTTGAAAGCCTTCCCCTACTTCATAGCCCTATCATTTTCAATTATCTAGAAAATAATAATTAAACCAATATTTCCGGAAATGCAACCTTCTTTGAAAACAAAAAATGCACAAGAGTCACTCGACAGATAAGAAGCTTAATCTGGCGCTTCTCTTTTCTAATAAATTTCTGCAATTTGTAAAACCAGAAAATACTGGCAAATCATTCAATTGATTTTCCAGCCACTTTGTGCAGTCTCTCAAGATTAACAGACTTGTGTAAAAACTGTTTTCTCTTTCGGTACAAGTTTATTAAAATTAAACGAAAAAAAATGTGTAATCAGACACATTAAACTCTTATCTATCATTTGACCGCAGTTTAACTTCAAAAGTCGGGTTTGGGTTTAATTCGAGGAATGAAAAAAAAAAAGTTTAAAAAGGAAGATTTCGCAAGAGAGATAGTGAGAGGAGTATTCAATGTTTCTTTTATTTTTTTTCTTCTTTCTTTTCAACCAAACACCTGCAATTTCCACAAGAAATGCATTGTCCTGAATTTCAATTTAAAGACAAGAAAAATTCTCAACATGCAAAAAGTTGCGTGGAAAAGTGGGTCAAAGAGAGAGAGAGAAAAAGTAGAAAGGGGGCTAAAGGGAAGACAATCCTTTGATTTTCTTTTTAACTTGCCATTTTCATTGGAAAAATTCAAGGAAAAAAAAACAGTAATAAAGGGACAAACAAAAAGAAAATTGTAACTTACTCGACTGAGGTTAGCTGGTGCTGGCGTAGGTTCCACAAGGCACCTAGTGTCTGCTACAGGTTCTGCATTGAGAATATCAGCATTGAGGGATAGAATTGTATCCAATTCTACCTCCTTGCCCTTTGTCTCATTCTCCTCACACCACTCAACAGTGACAGAACGTGCCACTGGATTCACCTTTGACACCATGGCTGAATGAATTCGACCTAGAAAACATGATTTAGTGACTTAGAGACAAAATATTCCTGCTATTTATTTATTACTGCGGCAATTGAGACTTTCCGAAAGAAAAAAAAATCAATCATGTGAAAATTATGTCTGGCACGATTTCACTTCCTGATCATATTCATTTCTCCTGCCATTAAACATGGGAAAAATCTGTTTCATTTGATTATGAAATAGTAAAGATGAACTTTTGATAGCAAAGTGTCATCGTTAATAAAATTAAAATATTAAATAGATTATCTGACTAATCGAAAAATACAGATTTCTTAAAATTTGAGGTTATGTTGATCATAACCTTAAAAAAAAACCTTGCATTATCTGAGTGAAAAGAAAGCCAAATTTTCAGAATGCTAATTAGAATATTAACTTGAGATAAAACGATTTGACTTAATTTCTAGGTGATTTGAATTTGAAGCAATTTACCTAAATCTCCAAAATAAAAAAAAAAAACTAACCTTAAAAAGTTTGAGGTTAAAATAAAAACTTAAGAGATTTTATTAAATGATTAAAATGTAATTGCATTAGAGGCACGTTCAATTAGATCAGCTGCTAATTTAAGAAAAAAACAATTTCAGATTATAATAGCATGTATTTAGAAAATTTTGAAAGCCTATGGAAACCTTAGTTTATGATTTTTCATAAAAAAAATAAAATATAAAATACGCTCCCATTTTTTAAACGCAAAAAGTAAAATTACTTAAAAAATTTAAGGTTATGTTAATCGTAACCTAAAAGAAATCATGGCATTATCTTGGAGAAAGGTATCCTATATTCTTAGAATAATAATTAGAGCATTACGATAAAACGACTATATTTAATTTCAAAGTGATTTAAAGCATTTTACCTAAATCGTCAAAATCAAAAAAAAACTAACCTTAAAAAGTTTGAGGGTAAAAAAATGGAAAATAAAAACTTAATAGATTTTATTAAATGATTAAAATATAATTGCATTAGAGGCATATTTATTTAGATCAGTTACAAATTTAAGAAGAAAAAAAGTGAGGTTATAATTGAATGTATTTAGAAAACTTTGAAAACGTATGGAAAACTTAGTTTAAGATTTTTCATAAAAAAATTAAAATATAAATTACGGCCTCATTTTTTAAACTCAAAAAATAAGATTACTTAAAAAAAATAAGGTTATGTTAATCATAACCTAAAAGAAGTCATTGCATTATCTCAGAGAAAGGTATCCTAAATTGTTAAAATGGTAATAAAAACATTAAGATAAAACTTCTGTATTTAATTTCTAAGAGATTAAAAGCATTTCACCTAAATCTCCAAAAATTTAAAAATTTGTAACCTCAAAATGTTTGAGGTTAGAATGAAAATCTTTTAAAATGGAGAAGAAAAATAAAAGTTTGTATTAATTACTGCTTTAAAGGTAAATTTTGTTAGGCCAAAGCATTTAAGATTGCTTTACGTATTTAGAAATCTTGGAATATATTTGTAAAACTTATTTCAAGAGATTTCTTTTAACAAATTTAAACTTGAGAATATTGTTCAAGTTACACAATTGTTTATCATATTTAAATGGTTTTAAAATATTTGAATATTATAAACTCCCAAACATAAAAAAAAGTCAAAAACTGCTTGCTTAAGATCTGAACAAATTCTAACCTCAAAAAATTATTTTTAAGCTTTGTGAAGTAATTTATTTAAAAGTTAAAAAGAAAATATTTCAATAAAATCTCGACTAAAATTGTTTTTAGAGCTTAATTTTTTTCAATAGCTCTAAGTTTTTTTGTGCTGAAGAATTTTAAGTAAATCCTTAACTTCTAACCTAAAAAAAAAAGAATACCAAGTATTCGAAAAGATCTTCTAGCGTTACCTTTTCTCAAAAGTTAATTTTTCAGGTTAAGTTAAATATCATTTTGGACAAAATTGTATCTTCCAAATACTAAAAATTTTACAATTTTTTAAAGACGTAAGTATTCTGAGTGTAGGGGAAAGTACTCTCCATTCTAATGTTTATGCCTCCGAATAATGTGGATTTTCTTTTATTTTTCCTAAGATTCTTACACATTTATGCGAAATATTAGTTAGCTTATTATGAATTATTAATAATTATGTGATAATTATGTGTAAGTCCCTAGGAAAAGTAAAGAAAATTCACATTATTCGAAGGCATGAACGTTCGAAGGGAGAGTACTTTCCCCTATTTCTTTAATTTTTTTTAATGTAGAGAAAAGTGCTCTCCCTTGCTGAATTTTGTTTGTTTTTCGTAAGAGATTTACACTAAATTATCACAGAATTATCAACAATTGATGATAAGTCAACTAATTTTAAATAGAAATATGTAAGTCTTTTAGGAAAACTAAATGAAAATTCACATTATTCGAAGGCATGAACGTTCGATTCATATTCTTAATCCGAATGCATTAACTTTCAAAGCTTTTTGTGTTTCATTTATTCCCTAAAAAAATTTAAAACAAAATTAAATGGTTTTTGTTCGAAATTAGGAGTTGTAACCTCAACAGGACAGTTACAAAATTCTAACCTCAAAAAGTTCTTTTTGGGAAAAAAATCTCTTGAATCGAATTGATGCATTTTGAATAAAATCTCTAAATTAGAAGTTTCCTTTTGGTTGAATTATTATTCCTAAGGTAAACCCTGATTTTTATTATGGCAGGAAAAATACCAAATTCTAACCTTAAATTTTTTTTGAGGTTAGATTGTTTCTTCTCAAGTTTCTGACTTTGGATTTTCATGCATTTAAGATAACAGGATCCAGAAAAGGATAACTTTTGCCCTTTGAAAATAATGTATTAATTTTTTAGGTTAAGTTCAACATAACCTCACATTTTACAATAACCTCATGACCCAGTAAATATAATGAGATAGACACAATAATTTTAGCAAAATTTACATTCAGGTGTTTCATCTTTGAAGAAGAAATATCCATCAGCTAGGAATTTGCCATAATCTCTGTAGATATTGATGTCTTTTTCACCACGAAATTGCCTTTTAGCTGGACTCAAATCATTATTAACTCGCACATTGGACAGGGATTTCTTCCCTTTGCCCTTTAAGCACTTTTTCTGCTTCACCCACTCAAATGATTTACGTAGCCACGATGGCATTTTTTCTCTATCTTTTTATTCTTGTCTCTTACAGTTTCTTTTGCAAAAACCAATAAATGTTTTTTTTTTGTGTCTCAATTGAGGAGGTCACATAAAATGAAAATATAACGTGTATACTTCACGAGGAACGTCACAAGAAGAAGACAACCAAGGGGAAGATTCCAGCTAATGTGCTTTTGTGCCAGAGAGTCTTGTTTTATCAATAATGTCCCGGATTTGGTGGTGCTGTTTCAACGCACGCCAAGAGACACATTTTCAGTCTTTTTTTTTTATTATTATTATTTTTAATATTTTTTCGCAAAAATGAGAATTTTTTGACCTCGCCTCAACATTGATTAGTCTTTCTCTATCGCATTAGCCGCAAATTTGCTTCAATTTTTTGTTCTCGTTTTGGTGCTTTCTTTTTGTATGTTCCGAAAATGGGTAAAAACTTGACGTAAAAATGATCGATAAGAGAATTTGTTGAGTCTATTGGCGGTTTTTTTTTTTCACTCTCTAGCCGAATGTTTGTCACAAAATGTTTTAATATGTTTTCTCTCTTTAATGTTTAAAAAAAATTAATTGTTTTGTTCGTCTCTAATCAATCACTTCAGCGCATTAACATTATTTGTTGCAATAGTTTAATTATCACAATTTGATGCACTACAAATTTGAAATGTTTATATCAATACAACAGGAAATTGAAAAACACGGTAAAAGTCTCACTACAATGTAGAGACATCTCAAATAAACTTTTCCCCCTATTCAGCAAAATACACCAATTAAATACATTTCAATGTCCAAAAAAAAAAACCTCCAACTATTCAATTCTCACAGAATGCCCACAACACAATTGTAAAATTGTTAATAAAATGCACAAAAGAGAAAACTCTCCCAATAATATTAGAATGGATGTTGAGCTTGAGAGCAAAAGTTGTTGCGCGAATGAGAAATTAACATCAACTGCGAGAAGTGCCTTATGCCAACATCTCTCTATCTATGTAATGTTTCTTTTTTTTGTTGTTATTTTTCTTTTTAAATGTTATTTCAACTGACTATTTCTTCCTTAATCTCCGTCTGTCATTTCTTCATCAATTTTTCCATTTATGTCTCCATGCGATAATCCCAATCATGAACAGACGATTATTTACTTTTAGGGAGCAAAAAAACAAACTATTTTTGACTTATCAACTATAACTTTAAAAAATACTATACAATAAAAAAAGGGAGGCAAAGCATTCTAGCTTTGTAAGAATGCTCCTATTTATGATTTCGGTGATATGTTGTCAAATTTGACTAAAAACAGCTATATATTTTTTCGAATGGTTACAGCCTAATCAGGAATTCAAAGACCTTTCAGAAAGTTCTTATCAGACTTTAAATCGGTTTTGAAATACTGTCACGAATATGCCTCGATAGCGTCTAGGAGTAGTGAATTCCTCAAGACAGCACTTCCCCCCTGGTCCCACAAGTACGTAGGCCTATTATTTTCAATTTTACACTTAAGCGTATAATTCAGGAGGGCAACGCATCTGCATTAGCCTATATAAAGGACCCAGTCAGTATTTCTCTGTTATGTAATTTTTTCCAAGATTCCGAAAGTATGATATTAAACACGTGGTCAGACTTAAAGTAAGAGGGGAAAAGAAAATGAAAGTATAGAGGGATCGGACATAAAAAACAGTTCTGTGGGATCAAAATAGCCAAGGTTTTGGAAAACAGTACTCAGGCGCGTTCCACTGGTGGTGGAGGCCTAACAAGATTACCCTTTTTAAGGTTCTGTTGACGTATTCGTAGCCCAGGATTAATCGACTGTCAGAGGGCTAGGGTGGAATCACCAGTTCTCGCCAGTGCCCCACTTCTCGCCACTTACATTGAAATCGCTATTTTTCGCAATTTATGAAATAAATGAGTCGCAATTTTTTTGTATTGTTTCTGCTTCTACGCATAGAATCGAAAAATAATAATTATTCGTTTTGGATTCACGATTTTGATCACTTTTTAGAGCAATATTTTAAGCAAGTGCATCGAATCCAACATCTCTTACCAAATGTACTAAGTGTCGTCAAATTTTCATCAGGCCAAAAATACCTATTTGGGTAAATAATTTGTCTATTGAATATTTAATTGCACTTGTGGAATACATAAAATTTGTATTTAGTCAATTAATATTTCATTTTATATTATTTTTGTATAAAAATGAGGCATGGCGAGAAGTGGTAATATTCTGGAATTGATTTTACCACCTGTCGCCATATCTTTTCAATAGGCGACGCTAACTTCACTTCGTTGCTAACTTCACTGCATTGTTTACTTTCTGCAAAAGCCCCATAATTTGATTTCTCAAATAAAAGTGAAGAAAAATCATTTAAAGAGAGTAATAATAAAGTGATCACAAGGAAAGAGAAATGGTGAATGTATTCTTTTCATAGCATTGCCTAAAATAACCGAGTGTGGTTCTTTTCAAGTGGGTGGCGAGAAGTGGTTACAAATTTTACAAAACTGGCGAAATGGTTATTTTTGCATTATTAATAAAAATCAGTTTTTTAATTAGTCCAGCGTTATGTTCTAGGATTATTGTTTTCACGTATCTAGAGCCAATACATCTAAGTAACTTTGTGTCAAATTTGACTTATCTTGTAACAAGGATTCAATAGTTATGATTAAATGAATTTAATTTTTTCCTAAACACGGCGATAGCCGGTTATTCCACCCTAATCCTACACAGTAAAAAAATAATTACTACGATTATCGCGTGTAATAGGAGAGCATCGATAATTGTAGTAAATTTGTAACGATTATCGTACTAAGCAAAGTTAAAAAACAAGCAAGTTGAATTTTAGTAGTTAAAAAGCAAATTAAGTTGAATTTTCCTTTAACAGTTGCACTGAAATTACAAAAAAAATATAAGAAGAAGAATGAGTTCAAACGAAAGTATAGTTGAAAGTTGGACTTTTTGCTGCGATAATCGGTTGAAAAATTACTACGACAATCAAATTGATTCTATTACACGCGATAATAGTGGAAATTTTCTATCAGTCAGTTGAATGAAGTTTATGCCAATTTGTTGCTTAATTTTATTACTATTATAGTAACTTGAAAAATCGTTAAAAATTCTATTTCAATCCGATTTTGAGTAATTCGGATAGCTGATAAAATTTTTAAATAGTTTATCAAAACGTGAATATTAAGTTATTTTTTCTAAGATATCGATTTTTATGGCTCTGGCACATTTTTTAGATCAGGAAAATTTCCTAAAATCAAAATTCGCATCACTTTCTTTCTCAAATGTTTGCATACGTCTATCTCATTCTTTCACACAAAAATTCATTTGAGCTGTTTGACTGATCAATTTTAAGTGATGTCTAAAATAAGAAGAAGAGTGTGAAAGAGTGAGATAGACATATACAAAACGTTTAAGATGTGTGAATTTCGATTACATGAAATTTTCTTGATCTAAAAGGTGTGCCGGAGCCATTATTATTTAAAAAGAATTGTAATGGCTCCGGCACACCTTTTAGATCAGGGAAATTTCATTAAATCAAAATTCACATCCGTTTCTTTCTTGAAAGTTTTGTATATGTCTATCCTACTCTTTTGCATTCTTCTTCTTCTTTTGAACATCAAAACAAATTAAATTTATTTGAGTCCAATTTTGAGCCCTAAAGAGTGGGATAGACTTATGCAAATCTTTTGAGAAAGAAAGTGATGTAAATTTTGATTTCATGAAATTTTCCTGATCTAAAAGGCGTTCCGGAAGCATAAAGACTTTTCTTCGAGGAAATTGTCGTATGAAAAATTGGGTAAATTTCTCGATGGATCCGGATCTTTCATTGAAGATAAAAGCTCACCAAAGTCACCAGATTAATTTTTCTTTGAAGAAAATTCCGGGAAATGGATTAAAAAATTTAATGGAAAATGATCTTTAAAGTCTCAAAGGCTTCTCTAACAAGTTTCTTACGAAAGTTCTTCATAAATTCGATGGTTAACCGATTTTGATTATTTTAAAAAATGTGGAGAGCTTCAGAGATTCTCTAAAAGGCCTTTAAGACATTGAAGTTTTCTTGAAGAAAAAAAAGCTGATTCCACGCTTCCATAAAGTTCTAAAAATCCATTTGAAGTTCTCAATATTAGATTTTGTGGAACGTTTATTTAAAAAAACGGACAAAACTTATAAGTTTTAATTGTTTTAAAACATACTGCTCTCTATTTTCAGAGTTCGAGCAATAAAAACTAATCTTAATTTCTCTCTATCTCCGAGGGATTAGTTTTTTCCTTCCTCCCATTCTCTTGTGTTTTTATTAACCCTTCAAAATCTCCAGAAAATAATCCCAAAGTGTTTATCACTTTACTCAAATAATTTGTTACGCTCGATGCCTCGTCACACGACATCAATTTTTGACCAATTTTTTTTCTTTTAACTTCAAATACTCTTCTAGAAAACACAAACTCACTTTTCCAGCTGGAAAATCGCCTTTTTAGAATGTCAAGTTCACTTGTATTTTTTTTTCTGTGTCAAAGTTAATTATTTGCACACGCGACAATTAGTGCGGCTTTTTTTGCCGATAACCTGCTGAAATTTATTATTTCATCAATAAAACATCTAAAATAGATAAACTTATATTTTTTTTAAATTTCCTTCAAGAAAACAATTCCAAGAAATGTATTGAAGATTTTTTTTTGATGACCCCATAAGTCGATGGGGTTAATTGATTTTCTCTTTCTCGAAAGAGTTATTCAGTTATTGAAATTTTCTTGTGGGGGGAAAACCATCAATCAGTGTGGGGAGGAATATTGATGTGATGTTCATGAGGAAAGTTTCAAATAAGAAACTTGTTTTATGTGTGCCCTTTTGTGAGAGATATCAAGAACAGAAACCCATTGGGAAATTTTAAAGGCTGTATACAAATTGAAAATTTTGGGGAGAATTATTGATTGGTTTCAAATAAAATCTTTAGAAAATATTATATGCTTTTGCTAGCATTGGTAAATGATAGTAAATACAAATTCGTATATGAATACGATTTCTTGAATTGTTTGTAAAAAATAAACGAATAATTTTTGAATTTAATTATTTACTTATAATTTTCTTTTAATTTTTTTTTAAAATAATTATTTGTAATCACTGGACAAGAAAGACTGTTACACAGACATTTCACCGATTTTTACTAAGAAATTGCGGTTTTCAAATATTAAGGTTATGTTCATCCTAACCTAAAAAGTATTAAAGAATTAAGTACTCAGGAAAGCTAGCGATTAGTCTATTTTAGCATTCGAACGATAATTTGATAAAATTAATGAAATATATTAAAATTCGTATACATTTTGGTTAAAAATAAAAGTTATACAATAAAATTTTAAACAGATATAAAATAAAATCATTTATAAATTTAATCATAAACTTGAATATTTCTATCCAAGAATTTTTTATCATCAAGATTCTGTATTCATTGAATTCTTTGAAATATTTTATTTATTTAGTTTGTTTAAACTGACAACATTTGATTATGCCACAGTATAAATGATTTTGCTAAATCGTACAACACATTCTAAAACATTCCAAGTTCGTCAGACTTATGCCGAATTATAGACACAGGCTGATCCTCGAGAACACTCAGCTCAGAAAATTTGGTGGTAAAAGATCAGCCGGAACTATCATACACTGAGGATTTAGTATCAAGGATTAGCGTTTAAATCAATAATTTTTTAAATACAGATAGGAGCCCTTCCCATTAATCTTATTTGCGACATTACGCGTACCATTACTCTCCATGTTTCTTTTCATTCAATTGACATTTCGAAAAGTATCCAGAACAAACCCAAAGTGAAGTTTTATATTTTTACCACTTGGCGTTGTTGTCGCTAATCCTCGTAAAATTCATTCACTCCGAAAGAAAAATCCGAAAAAGTTAAAATAACATTCCGGAAATGTTTATTTTACCTTGCATTATTGATCCAAAATCGGTGTAAATATTACCCTTTTTAGGTGTATTACTAATACTCAAGTGAAAATAGTAAAATTTGTAGAGAAATGTCTGGGAAGATTCATTGAAAATTCCCAACACAGACAGGGAAAATTAATAGATTTTCTAAAAAAAAAACCGTATTAAATTTATTTTCATTTAAGGATATACTTCAGCTGAGATGTTTTTTGGAAGCTCTGCAGCTTCTTTCAAGAAAGCCCCGAGAATCTCGCGTAGGAAATCAAAATTAGAAATAGAAAAAAAAGTAAATTAAAAGATAATAAATATAAAAAATTAATGCAAGAAAAAATAAAAAAAATAAAAAAGAAAAAAAAAACAAATAAAAAATGATAATAAAATAATATTCAAATAAATTTACCATTGAAATTGCCAGGGAAACCTAGAAAAAGTTCTACATGGAGGTGGGTAAAATTTAGAAACTTTTCCTGAAGATTTAATTAGGAAATAACCGTGAAACAAACCAGTTTTCCCGGAATTTTACTAAGATTTTTTTGGAAAATCTATGGGAAATTTCAATAGAAAAGCGGGAAGAAATTCATCAACCTTCATTAGGAATACCCATTCGAAAAATTCCTCAGTTTTCCGGTTGTCTTTTCGAAATTTCTCCAGAAAATCTACAGGAAATTTCCTCGGAAAATCAGGAAAAATCCAACGACCCTCCCCGGTTATGTCACTTTTCCGGAAATATATTAAATATATGTGAAATGGGATCGGTAATCTTTGTTTTTTCCATTTTGTTTTTTCCACTTTTGTTTTTCACAGTTTGTCTTTGGAATCTTTGCCTTCGGTAATTTTTGCTTTTTTTGGAAACTTTGTCTTTCGAAATCTTGTCTTTTATACATTTTGCACAAATTTTTGTAAATTTTGTCTGTAACACATTTTGCAAAAGTATATTTTATAACTTTACAAAAATTTCCCTTTTCTCAGAAAATTTCCCTTTGCCCCAAAGGACGAAACTAAAAACTTCCCAAAACAGAGAATTTCCCTTTACCCCAAAGAACGAAACTAAACCTTTCAAAAACAGAAAATTTCCTTTTGCCCCAAAAAGGACAAAACCAAAAATTTCCCAAAACACAGAAAATTTCCCTTTGCCCTAACGAAACTAAAAACTTCAAAAAACACCATTATAATATCACTATTTTATTTAATAAAATATAGTTGTTTAAAATATATGAAAGACAAGATTTCCAAAGACAAACTGGGAAAAACAAAAGTGTTAAAAACAAAATGGAAAAAACGGAATCTTTGTTCCATTTGAAAACCATTTGAAATGTTCCCTCTAAACAGAATCACAGAATGGAATAATTGAAAATCACAAAATACCGCATTGAATTATTAAGAGAATCACACATTTGGAATTACTAGAATCACATTGGAATTCCATGGAATAAACGGAATATGGACACAAATTTTCGATCTTGAGTAACCCCTTGTTTTTTTCTAGGAAATTTCATATGAAACGGTGGGGACATTTTTATAAGGAGCCCCTATAGCCAACGGCCGCGGCGATTCCATTGGATTTCCAGCAGCCTTTTCTGCCATGTTCGCTGATTTTACCGCTAAAAATCAGCGTGGAATTCCCTGGACTTTGCCGCTCAAAATCCGCGTAAGCTTCCGAGATGGAATTTAACGCTAAATTTCTTCCTAGAGTTCCATGGACGTTTGCGGAACTCCGTATAGGACCGTCTAATAAGAAATGTCCGCGAGTTTCCATGGACTTTTCTCTAACGAATATTTCCACGGCTTTTCCTATGGATTATTAGCGTATAATCGGCAGTCAGCCCTTTAAAAATTCGGAAAAATCCTCTATATTTCCACGACATTATCCGTGGAAATTTCCATGCAACGGCCTTAGAGGCTTCCGTGGTTTAATATTACGGAATTTCACGACTTTTCTAGTGGATTTTTTCACATTTTTCTTCAAAATAATTCCAAAAATGATTAAAAATTTCGTGGAACTTTCATAGAGAATTTCCAGAAAAAAACTTCCACAAATATGGACGATCAGTGCCAATTGGCAGCTTAGAACTTGGAGAGTATTCATCTATCAGACGAACACTCAATTGTTCTACTTTTGCATTGAAAATATTGCTACCATATCGTAAATTTGAGTATGTCTAGCTCGCAAGAATTATAGCTTTAGGGCGAAAAATAATTGCTGAATTTTCGCGCTTACTTCCATGGAGTCTAGATCGGAAAGATATCAGAAAATATACTCGGAATATTCAAAGGAAATTTTGAATCAATTTCCAGGGAATGCTCTCAGATATGTTGCAAGAAAATTCCTCGGACTTTTTTTTTCCAGGAAATCCACGCGAAAAAAAGCTGATAACTCCGCAGAATGCCGAGAGGAATATTAGCGTTTATTTCCCCGGAAACTCTCGCGGAAAAATAGGAGAAAAATTCCATGGATTTTTCTGTTACTGTGAAACTTTGCGGCCGATCGGCTACAGGGTGTTCAAACGGTTTGACATTTCCATTTCAGCATGATCAATGTGAAGTTTGTTGCATACCTTTTCAGACTTTTTATTATATTAACAGATTACAGATCTTTTTCGCTGAATACCAACCAAAATTGAGTCAAGAGATCCATTTGAATTCTTTCGATCAATACTCTCAAAAAATTTGCCATTTCGTCTTGTTTCAAAATAGGTCAAAAGACTCTTCAACATAAGTTGCCTTTTATTGATATTTTTTAGAGTTTGTTAAGATAAAAAAAAAGACGAAACTCGTAAAATATTAGCACCAAATTTTGCCGTTATTTCAGCCAGAATTTCCGCAACACGCCTTACTTTTTTTCCAGCACCAGAAGCCCCCGGAAAGCTAATCTCTTATTTGCCAAAATTAGCCATAATTGAGCTCTAAGAATGAGTCAATAGCCTCTGTCTTTCAGGAGGATTTCTGGGAGGATTTTGTCTCAGAGGGAATCTCTTTTGAGTGCATTGGAGCACTTTGAGAGAATCTTGGAGGCCGTAGCATTGAGTTGTTGGGCGATTTCCGAGACAGTTGGTGCGAGAAAGAGGGAATGAGAGTGTGAACGAGAGGGGGATTGGCAAAGTGGCTGTCATACTTCCAAAAAAGGTGCTCAGACGCCCATGCACAATTTCACACCAGAATCCGTGTGTCTGTTGCTGTCTCTGTGTTCAGCACCTTTCTGAATCACGCGACAGAGACAGCAGAATACCTTCCCGTCGACCCTCAGTCCACAGGGGTATCCCCAAAAGCCCTTTGGTTAGTTGGATTTTTGATGAATGGTACTTACCATCTGTCCTCTTGATTTTAATGCGCTGCCCAATCTCCAGACAATTCATCGTGGGACCTATGGGGCGCTCCTGTTTCTCCTAAGCACTCTAAGAACAATCCAAACTAAAAGCTGCCTTGTCTCTCCTTCCTTCCAAATTATCTTCCGATGCTCCTCCAGTCAATCTCTCACGCTTTTATTTCTCGAAATTCTTCACACTGCTTCGTGTATCACTGCAAAAGAACATCAAAGCAATCACCAGGTGCAATTGGGGCCACAATCCAGAGGCTAAAAAGCGCCCCAAAAGGCCTTTTTTTGTGTGTTCCAGAGAGACCAAACGCCATGACAATTCGCTCAAACTCAACTCAAGCGCTTCACTCACACAATTGCACCCAATTAATTCCACTTTCCGTGCAATTGATCAACTAACAAATAGCTCCACAATTAGCACTACATCACACAATACCAAACAGTGGACAAAAGGGCCCCAAAAAGCCTTGAAAAGTGTCCCGTTTTTGGGGGAATCTTCTTTTTCTTTCCAGAGCCAACGCCGCCACTGGATTTTTTGTATGCGCGTCCGGACACATTTTTCTCATGGCTTTTTCACCCCCTGGCCACTGGGGCAACTGCCCAATTTCACACAAAACATCTTCTTTACCTTGTAATTGTGATTTTTGGGGCACTTTTGTGGCGGCACTCGTGGAATTCACATAAATATTTTAATTGGAAAATTGTACACTGAAACAACTGCAATTCACAGGCGACATGATCAAAAACTTCACTGAAGTACGCTGTCAGCGCCCTCTTGCGTCAAATTATTCACTGGTTGTTTTTCAAATCAAAATTTACAGGGTTTTTTCTATATTTTCACTATATTCCATTAAAAATTTCTCATAAGTCCAACAAGAAGTTAATTCGAAACCCTTTGGGTTGGTCCACTATGAAATTTATGGTGCAATTTTCAAGGAAATCTTCCCAACGGTTTTTCTATCCCAGGGATTTTTTGATTTTATCCAGGATGGATGAATTCCCGCCAGGGGAGCCACCATCGAGGATTTTTTTGCATGCGAAAAAGCCTCGTGAAGAAGAAGAAGAAGTGGTGAAGTGACCTCGCCGGATTTTGTGATTATTTTTGTGAAATTTAGCCATTTTATACGTTTGGAGAGGTACAATGACTGAAGAATACCGTCTGTCCCATCGATCGAAGAAGCGTGTGAGGGAGACAAAACGCAAGGCACGTCCTGGTGAGTAGATTTTCTCCTGGTTCCAGTGTCACATGCCACCAAAGTGCTGTCAAATAATGGGAATTTTGGGGGTTTTTGGGGCACTTCCGGGGGCCACAGAGCTCAATGATAAGGGTGCATGGAGTCAGTTGGGGTATGCGGAGAATTTTGAGCCATTCCGCCACTTTACGGACAATGCAGAGCGCATTGGGGGCAGAGAAGTGGACTGCCAGGAGTTTATCCGGGATTTTGAGGCTCCGTACAAGCCTGTGGTGATCACAGGGCTGCAGGAGGGTTGGAAGGCACTGGAGAAGTGGACGATGCAGCGTCTGGCCAAGAAGTACAGGAATCAGCGTTTCAAGTGTGGCGAGGACAATGAGGGCTACAGTGTCAAGATGAAGATGAAGTACTACATTGACTACATGCGCTCCACCCGCGACGACAGTCCCCTGTACATCTTTGACAGTGGCTTTGGGGAACACCATCGACGCCGGAAGCTCCTGGAGGATTACACGGTGCCAAAGTACTTCCGGGACGATTTGTTCAAATACGCCGGAGACAGGCGTCGACCGCCGTATCGGTGGTTCGTAATGGGTCCAGCCAGGTCCGGTACGGGTATTCACATCGATCCGCTGGGGACTAGTGCCTGGAATGCCCTCGTGGTGGGACACAAGAGATGGTGCCTCTTTCCTACGCATACGCCCAAGGAGCTCCTCAAAGTCACCAGCTGCGACGGTGGGAAGCAGCGGGATGAGGCCATTACGTGGTTCCGGGTGATCTATCCAAAGACTAAGGATCCCAACTGGCCACAGGACTGCAAGCCGGTGAGTAAATTCTTTCCTCTGACCGACGTTTCTATCATGCTTCATGGCTTTCATGCTGCATATGCTTCATGTTCACTTTTTAGCCCAAATAACTATCAAATAATTATACTACGACCGTTCTGATCGTTCTGATGAAATTGCAATGTTCCCGGGAAATATAGCTGAACGTCTTAGCGCCCCTTTGATTTTTATACTAACAAATTATGTGAGGAAATTAGGAAAAACTACTGAAACAAAAAATTGCTGAAATATGTTTCGTGTTTCCCCACTGTTTTGTGTTTCTTCTATATTTTCAGTATCTCAAGTGCTTAAAATTTTTTTTGATAACAATTTACTTCTTAAATTTACCCTTATTTTTTTGTTGATTACATTTTGGTTTTTGTAAAAATTAATGTCACAAAATTAGTCAAAAACTCCCATTTTCAATACGTGTTTCTTCGCTTCAATTGTGTTTCACTCGCTTTTTACCATTCTTCGCTTTCCACAATTTTTTCTCAAGATTTTCCTGCTTGGAAATAATTTTGAGGCTTCTGGAGAGAGATTTCAGATTCCATTGTAAATAATTATTATCAATTTTATCGCTCTTTTGGAGGTGAAAACAGCAATAATCGGAATGCAAATTTATATTTCCATGTTTGTCGTATGTTTCAAAGTTTCTTCTGTGTTTCACGTGCTTTTTGGGGTCTTAAATCGTCGCTTTCATCAACAACTATCGGAATTTTATTGCGATTTTGAGAAAAATACATATTTAGGATTTGTGTGATTTCCGTGATTTCGTTTATTCATCTCATTTGAAAAAAAAAAATAAAATTTTATAACCCTGTCCTTCATTAATAAAAAGTTATCTGTATTTGTCGAAATTTCATTTTTGGTGAAGTTACGACAAATTTCCGTATAAAAATTTTTGTTAATCAGCTCCGTAACGTCTTTAGCACACTTGTTTCTATTATTAATTCAAAACTTAACAAAACAACGCGATATACAATATGTATTCAACAAAACTTATGAAATTGAAAACTATGCAACACTGAGAAAAAAAGAGGCTACGATTAGCTTTTTTCGTCATAACTTTAACACTTTTTAGGTGTAAAAATATATCAACATTTTTTAATGTTAATTTTACGCCTTTTGAAATCTCTTATTTTCTGAAATATATTTAAAAATAAAAATTAATATATGTAATTAAAAATATTTTGTGATAGAGCATTCAAACATGGGTAGATTGATTCGAAATTTCCCTTTTGAAATGAAAATGTCCCAGTGAGTTTTATCACGCCGTTCATTTGACTAATATTTTGGCGTACAATCCATCTTCGAAAAGCTTTCTAAGCGATGTTCGAAAGTTTCGAACACTTAGGCTTTACAAAATCAGTCTTTGAAGAGCTTAATGTACATTTTCCTCCTAAAAACTAAAAAAAATGAAGATTTGAAGCGTTTTGATTGGATATTTTAACTTAGCCAATTCACAATTTAGCAAATAAACGCACCGAAAAAAAAAATCCAATACAAAAATATGATTATTTATAGAATAGTGGGAAATAATGAATTTTAAATATTGTATTTTTTTACCATAAATACAATAAAAAGGAATAATTGCATATATGCAGCAGATAAGCCTCTTTCCATAAAAAAATTAACAATATCAAAGACACAAACCTCGATTTTTAGGTTAATTTACTTAAACGATATCTCTGGTTCGAAACATTTCCATTGAATCTGCGATAAAGTAAAAAGTTAGTTATTTCCGTCAATTCAATCGACATAATTTAAAATAGTTAAGCATAATTGTGATTATAGCACCTCATACTTGAACCAAAGTTGTTTTGCAATCATCAACAACTAAAAAAAGTGAGACAAAAATTTTAGAAAAATAATGTTTATTTTGAATCTGAAATTTTGCATTTTAAAAAGTTCTTGGAAAGAAGTTGCCATACATAACTGTGCTATAAAAAATATTTAATGGAATTTTTCATTAATCCGAGACACATTGGAATGAGCCATAAAAGGTATCGCAATAAGTAAAGACACTGCATCACTCTATTAATTTTCCTCTTATCTTAGTTATTTATTTATTCTTTTGATTTTTGGCGCAAAAAGCTCGATTTGTGAAACTGTATTCACAAATATTCTTGGAAAGATATTGCTATAAAAGATTGATCAATATAAAAATATTTGCTGGAATTTTGCATTATTCCGAGACACATTGCAGTGAGCCATAAAAAATATCGGAATAAGTAAAGACACTGCATCACTATATTAAATTTTCTCTTGCCATTATTTATTTATTCCTTTGATTTTTCACGCAAAAACTCGATTTGTGAAACTCTGGCTCCACAAAAATTCTTGGAAGGATATTGCTATAAATGATTGAGCTATAAAAAAATATTTGCTGGAATTTTTCATTAATAAGGGGCACATTGAAATGTTCCATAATAACTATTGGAATAAATAGGTATTGCACCATTATTATTAAATTTCCTCTTGCCCTAATTTATTTATTTACTGTCATAATCTCTCGCTCAAAAAACTAGATTAGTCAAACTTTGCCTTCATAAAAATTCTTGGAAAGATGTTGCCATAAAATCACAGAACTATAAAAAAATATTTACTAGAATTTTTCAGTAATCCGAGACACATTGTAATGAGCCATAAAAGTATTGGATTAAGTAAAGACACTGCACCATTATATTAAATTTCCTTTTGCCTTAATTAATTTATTTATTTATTGCTTTGATTTTTCGCGCAAAGAGCTCGATTTGTGAAACTCTGCCTTTACAAAAATCCTTGGAAGGATGTTGCTATAAATGATTGAGCTATAATTTTTTTTCCTGGAATTTTTCGTTAATCCGAGACACATTACAATGAGCCATAAAAAGTATAGCAATAAGTAAAGATACTGCACCACAATATATGTAATTTCCTGAAGGAAGTAGCCATTATCCTGGAAAAAGTACCGCCGTTTTCTCTCTCCTCGTTCTATCGATTCTCGATGATAAAACGCACAGTGTATACGTTGAACTAAATTTATTTAACAACTAATTCAAGATAGATGGAGTCCATCATCTGATCTGATGGACAGATTTCTAAGATATTTTCTGAATTAAAACGCAATGGTTGAATTTTTTAACTGAGAATGTTGTTTTCCTTCTGACGTAATGGTGACTTACGGTGGTGTTGTCTGATGACATCCATAAAGTTGCTATAAAATGTAATTCCCGATAGGTGGCGACTTATGTCGTACCAATTATATTAAATTTTTCTTGCCCTAATTTATTTATTTATTTATTGCTTTGATTCTTCGTGCAAAAATCTCGATTAGTCAAATTTTGTCTTTACAAAAATTCTTGGAAAGATGTTGCTTATAAATCAATGAGCTATACAAAGAACGATTTATTGGAATTTCTCAATAAGCATAAACATATTACAGTGAGGTATAAAAAATATCTTAATAAATAAAGACACTGTACCACTATATTAAATATCCTTTTGAAAAAAAAATTGAAGAAAGCTCGATTAGTGGAAAAAATTATGCCTTTTATCCACATTATTAAGTACATATATTTTTATCAAGGAAAAGGAAGCAAAACGAATTTTGTTTAAGGATGAAATAATCTTCCTGACATCCAAATCTCGTATTCTGTAGTCGTTTGGCAGAATATAAGCAAGTACTTAGAGTGGTTCTTCTTGTTTCTATTTACAGTCGCTATCAACTGAACAAAAAAAAACACTGTCTTAGAAGAGCTTATCCAAAGCTCCTGTATTCATCTTTTGTGAAAAAGCAATTATAAAACGAGAGCCACAATTTTCTTATGTGTCTTTATTTTTTGGCACAAGAAAGAAAATCTAAGAAATTTCGCCCATTTTTACATAATTTACTGCTTTGAATTTTTTTGAAGTTACGATAAGTGAAATCCAAAATTGATGGTGGTACAGAACTACTAAAAATTTGTGAAAGAAATTTAGTTAATTGAAATAAAAAAAACTAATTTGAAAAAGTATTTTCTGTAGCACGGAATGGGCTGAGTTATAGAGCGCTAAGTGTATGATGCAAGTGTCCCGGGTTCGAATCCACTCCCGTTCCCAGATTTTTATGGCATTTAGGATGCTTGAATAGCATCAAATAAACTTTGAGGATGCTATGGAGTGCAAAGGAATATGACAAGGAGATTATTTGTCGATTTAGCGATGATGCAGTGTATTAGCTTAAGTTGCTATAATTTTATAGCACATGGTATGTGTCTCGGCTAACCGATTTTTATTGAAAAGAAATAGCAAAAAAAATCAAAATAGTGGGTAGATAAAAGGGAAAATCCGAGTTAATTTCGGACTTTTCTGCCATGGAACAATTTCCAGGTGGAGATCCTGCAGAAGCCCGGAGAGACAGTGTTTGTGCCAGGAGGTTGGTGGCACGTGGTGCTAAATCTCGATGATACGATCGCTGTGACGCAGAATTTCTGCAGCAGAACGAATTTTCCGGTGGTGTGGCACAAGACGGTGCGTGGTAGGCCAAAATTGTCCCGAAAGTGGTACAAGGTGCTACAAGAGAAGGAGCCTGAATTGGCCAAATTGGCATCCGAGGTGAATTTACAACAGAGCACTGGAGTGGCTTCGGATAGTTCTAGCAACTCGAGTTCTTCCTCCAGCTCGGATTCGAGCGATGAGGATGAGAGTGAATCTAGGTCCTCGGACAGTGGCCAGGAGAGTCTGACGGCTCACAAGAAGAAGAAACGACGACTACATGCTGATGATGGAAATACAGCAGAGTAGACGCGCGCGAATTTTCTTGGTTTTTTTTGTAGCAACCTCTTCGATTGATGTCTCCTCGGGAACTTTTATATAATCCTACACCGACAATATTATATCAATTCCTGTAAAAATATTTAATGAAAGATACACCCTAAAGTATTCGCCGAGATATTTTGTGGAGGAAGTAAAAAAAGAAAACAATGCGAGAAAAATGAAGAATTGCCTTTTATTTGAAGTTTTTTTTAGGTGGATAGGACTTGTCCAGGGACGTTCGTTGGAATTTCCTACGACGTTCCAAGGAATACTCTGAGGACAGTTGGTTTTCTGGTATCTTTATAAAGGAAAATTTGATTTTGTTTCTCGAAAAATTTTAGCAACGGATTTTTCCTTGGACTTTCAGTAGAAATTCCAAGGACATACCAATGGATACTCCGAGGAAGGTTCGTTTTGTGGAATTTTACGAGAATGCTTTGATTTATTCTGGACAAAACATTGTCCAGGATAAAAATTGTCATTTATTTTGCAAAGATTTGGAGCAACGGATTTTTCCTTGGACTTTCAGTAGAAATTCCAATGACATTCCAAAGAATACTCCGAGGAAGGTTGGGTTTGTGGAATTTTACGAGAATGCTTTGATTTGTTCTGGACAAAACATTGTCCAGGATAAAAATTGTCATTTATTTTGCAAAGATTTGGAGCAACGGATTTTTCCTTGGCTTTCCGATATAAATTCCAAGGACATACCAATGGATACTCCGAGGAAGATTCGTTTTGTGGTATTTTATGAGAAAGCTTCAATTTATTCTGCGCAAAACATTGTCCAGGATAAAAATTGTCATTCATTTTGTAAAGATTTGGAGCAAAAGATTTTTCATTGGATTTTCGATAGAATTCCGAAGGACATTCCAATGGATACTCCTTGGAAGGTTCGTTTTATGGAATTTTATGAGAAATCTTCGATTTATTCTGCACAAAACATTGTCCAGGATAAAAATTGTCATTTATTTTACAAATATTTGGAGCAACGGATTTTTCCTTGGATTTTTGATAGAATTTCGAAGGACATTCCAATGGATACTCCGAAAAAGGTAGGTTTTTATTGTTCTGTATAAATAATGTTATACAAGACGTTCTGAGCTTAGAAAGAAGTATTTTTGATTTTACAAAAACTTGAAGCAACGGATTTTTCCTTGGATTTCCGGTAGAAATTTCAAGGACATTTCATGGAATATTTCAAAGTACCTTAGATTACGCGTAGATTGATAAGCAACTTTTTACAAATTATTATCTTAGATTGCAAAGTGCGTTTTACTTCAGAAAGAATTCTAGAAATGAATTTGTCTACGGACTTCAGATGGATTCTTTAATTACATTTCTTTAAAAACGTTCTGGTTCACTTAGTAATGTTCTCGTTAAATACTCATTTTATAAAGAAAAATTGCCATTTATGTCTTGGAGACATTCACAAAGGAACTTTACTGTACATATTCTTTGGAATGTCCAATGACATTCCAAAGAAAATTCCGAGGACACATGGGAATATTTTTTGGGCACATGTTCCATGAACAATTTCCTAAATTAAAATGTTAGGAATGCGAATTGACATTCACTCTTTTGTTAAGTTAATTAAAAAAATGGACCATTGTTGGAATCTCCTACGGCATTCCTAAAAAAATAATTCAAAGCAAATTGGTTATTGGGTTCGTTTCATAAACAATTCTGTTAAAAGTACGGTTGAAATTCCATTTTCACCCCTTTTTTTTCTGTCTTCAACACATCATCGCTTTCGATATATCCTTCTATTTTTTGGTATTCATGGCACAGCGTGCAAATATTTATCCAATAGAATACACGAGAAATTTTGCAATCACAATAGAAAAAAAATCTCTCCTGTGAAGCTTGTGCAGATTCCTTGAAATACCTTCCACGTGCAATTAGCGACGGAACAAAGGTGAAATTTATTATTTCAACACTCTCTTAAATAGATTATGCAAATAATCTGAGCACAAAATACTCTCTATCTGCTGCCACCCTTTTTGCCTGAAAATTATTGCAATGGCTTTTTAATTTAATAAATTCATTTAGCATTATCAATTCATTTGCACACCAAGTTAACTCTCAACATTAAACCATATTTTCCGGTGATATTTTACAGCACGGAATTGTCGCAAATCTCTCGATCTGTTGAAGAATTTATTAATTCTGGACATGATAGAGATAGGGGATTCATTTGCAAAATAAACCATTAGTTAATTTACCGAGGGTGAATTAAATGCTGATTGAAAAATCAATATGTACTTATGTACCGAATAATCTTCGAAATTTGATTTTCATAACATTAAAATATAAATTTTACATTAATACTTAAATTACAGTTTTATTATTATTATTTTTTATTTTTTAGTTTGTTAAGATTTTTTTTAAAAATAGATTTTAGCACCGAATAGGTTGATAAAGGTTCCGTAGAACCTAAGAAACCTTGGGAAAAGTTTTGCAGGATTTGAGGAGCCTTGAGAAAGGTTCCACAGAACCTACAAAAACCTTGAGAAAAGTTTTGGAGAATTAGAGGAACCTTGGTAGAGGTTTCGCAGAACCTAAAAACCCTGAGAAAAGTTTTGCAGAATACAAGGAGCCTTGATAACTTAAGAAACTTAGGGAAAAGGTTGTGGAAATCGAGGAGCCTGGATAAAGGCTTCGCAGAACCTAAGAAATTAAGAGAAGTTTTGCAGAATTCGAAGAAGCTTGGTAAAGGTTTCGCAGAACCTAAAAAACCTTGAGAAAAGTTTTGCAGAATGCGAGGAGCCTTGATAAGGATTCCGCAGAACCTAAGAAATCTCGAGAAATGTTTTGTAGGATTCGAGAAACATTGCATAAAGGTTTCGCAGAACCTGAGAACTTTGATGAAAGTTTTGCAGAACCTAAAAAACCTGGAGAAAAGGTTGTAGAAATCGAGGAGCCTGGATAAAGGTTTCACAGAACTTAAGAAACTGTGAGAAAAGTTTTGCAGAATTCGAGGAACCTTGGTAAAGGTTTCGCAGAACCTAAAAAACCTTGAGAAAAGTTTTGCAGAGTACGAGGAGCCTTGATAAGGGTTTCACAGAACCTAAGAAACTTCGAGAAATGTTTTGTAGGATTCGAGAAAAATTGCATAAAGGTTTCGCAGAACCTGAGAACTTTGATGAAAGTTTTGCAGAACCTAAGAAACATTGGGAAAAGTTTTGCAGAATTCGAGGAGCCTTCATAAAGGTTTCACAGAACCTAAGAAACTATGAGAAAAGTTTTTCAGAATTCGAGGAACCGTGGTAGAGATTTCGCAGAACCAGAGAAACCTTGAGAAAAATTTTAGAGACTTCGAGAAACCTTGAGAAAAGTTTTTTAGAATTCGTAAACCCTCGATAAAGGTTTCGTAGAACCTAAGGAAACTTGGGCAATGTTTTGCTGGATTCGAGAAACCTTGATAAATGTTTCGCAGCACCTAAATACCTTGGGCAAAGTTTTGCACAATTCGAGAAGTCTTGATAAAGGTTTCGCAGGATCTAGGAGACTCTGAGAACGATCTCGCAGAATCAGAAATTTTAATAAAGGTTTTTGCGGAACTCACGAAATCTTGAGAAAGGTTTCACAGAACCTAAGGAACCTTGGGAAAGGTTTTACAGAACCCAAAAAAAAACCTTGAACTGAGAAAGGTTATGCGGCACTCTCGAAATCTGGAGAAAAGTTTCGCACTCCGTTCGAGAAAAGTTGCACAGAACTAAAAAATTCTGAAGAAAGATACCTTTTAACCCGAGAAGCGTTAAAAAGAGATAATTTCAAAGAACACGAAAAGCAGCCATCCTACAAATGAGTTGCCCCTCGTGAAGGATTCATAAATTCAATTTGATGAAGGCATAAAATATATTCTAACTAGAATATTTCATAACATTGAAATAATTTTGCTTTCATCTCACTTTGCTGCAATCTATTCATACAAAATCTCTCTATTTCTTCAAATAGCGGTTGCAGGGTAAATTGGAACTTGAGATTGAGAGTTGTCGAAAAAGAATAACATAAAGTACTCTATGAAAAACGATATTTTTCTCAGTGTTACGAGATTCTTAATGAAATCGATCTCCTAAAACAAAAACCAAAGGTCCGCCCGCTTGAAATGGGGGAATGGCTCTTTTGGGGATGGAGTGCTTTATCCCTGGGAAACGTGATATGAATTCTTAAGCACTGGATGGACTCATGTGGCCAAACAGATGCACTGTTGTGCAGAAAGAGAAAAAAAACAACCCTATTTAAATCAAACATCCCATTCAGGATACGCAAAAGCTTACGCTAATGGTGCTTTTAAAAACTTTTTTCAACCCCTGACCTTCGGAGCGCTTTTAGGGAAACTGGGCCCACAAGTTCGATGGAATTTTATATGGTAGTCCTCGGGGCTTCTTCCCAGCCATAAATCCGTTCAGTCCCCCTTCGTCTCTTCGGTGAAATCGTAAGAGATATGGGGGAAGGTATAGAGTTCAAATTTGCTAGGTCTATACTCTGGCTATCTTATGCTACAGCCAGTTGGGCTATAAGAATCACAGCTGCCGTAAGCAATCATCACTTTCCAGCGAAGAGATGGGTCAGGAGGTTTTTTAGCCAAGGGTTTGAGGAAGTTCTGTGGGTGTTTAATCTCGTGGATTGTCGCTTGAATCAACTATTGTTCTAACAGTAGATATTGCAAGACCACAGTACAACCTTAGTAAAATAAATCCTTCTGGTTGTAAACATTTGATTTTTAGTTTTGCTTAAATTAATGTAGTACAAGTTTTATATTTTTCTTGCTTTATAATTTAAAGTTACTTAATGCTTATCGAATGTATTGTCTTGACTTGAATTCACTTAAGTGATTCCTTTTCTCAACATCGTTCTGGATATACTTATTGGACTTATTTAATTGGACAAATTTATCAAAACCACAGTGATTTTATTAAAGCTAGTTGGTAGAAGATCCATGGGCATTGAATTCGTTGGGATATTGCCAGAAACTGTAATAGAAAACTTAATAAGCTGAATGCAATCTGTAATTTGATTGTCTGAGGAATACATATGTTGGTTATCACAGAATCCAGCTCAAATGACCAATTAATGTTATTGTTTACCTGTATAATGACAATGTAATGGTAATACATGAGACTTCTATTTATATCTTTCGTTAGTCATCGTAGAATCCGGCTCGAATGACCAAAAATATATAGTTTACCTAATCTAAGAATTGATATAACTATACTTGTTAAAAGAATATCACAGTAAATCTTGAATTATTCAGGAATTAAAGGAAGTGTGAATATTGTTACTCGTGCAAGTGCCTTGATGAGAATGAGTAATTTAATGACAGAAACTGACATAGACATGAAGTTAGCCAAAAGTTAAATTTCCGCCAGAAGGCGCAGCAATCGTGAATGAGATATTGGCGCCAGCTTTTATAAAAAATAATCAAAAAGTAGTTAGAACAATTGGCGATGGAAGCGTCAAGAATGCCAAAGAGTTTTCTCGAGTTTTCTTGTGGTTTTGGGAAAATGAGTCGATTTCTGATGATTTTTGTGGTAATTTCCCATGGGGATATCGTTAGTATAAATATAGAAAAGGGACATGGGAAGTGTTGAAGAGACAAATTTCCAACAAAGACATAATATTTCTTCGGCAGATATTGTGTGTAAATTATTTTGGCCATTATGGGAGATAAATTTGCAGGAGCATCGTTGGGAGAAAATACAACTGCCATTAAATCATCGACCACCACGAAGATTTTCTAGAGCGCGACGTTTTATGCAAGAGAACGATGATTTACCTGTAATAACTTTCCAACGAATAATTCCTTCTCTCTATTTTACAACCATGTAGGAATTCTCTTTAGCCTCCAAAAACCACCTCTCTGGAGAAATTTTCCTCAGGCTTCCTATTTTTTTCCTTCTTTTGTCATGAGAATATCTCTTGAGCTTGCATGGAGTAAAGTATATAAGGAGTCAAACATGAGATAGTCGAAATCAACCCCCTGGAAATCATTGATTTTCAATAAAAAATAGAGCTCATCCCTTCGCATAATTCACCATAGAAGCAGTAGAGCAGATAAATTTGGGAACATGAGAAAAAGTGACGACAAAAATTGGATATAAAAATAAAACAAGAGCCTATAGAGATAAGTTAATGATAATGGCATTCGGTCCATTTGATATCATCTCCGCCGGTCTCTCTGTGTCCTTCCATCCCACATCCGGCTATAGGGTCACCCCCTGCACCGAAAATCCGAGAGGGAGCCACAAGGGCTGAATCTAGGCCGAAATAGTTATGCTTCAAATATCATACACGCGAGCATGAATTCGTCATGAGACAAATGACGATGCTTTATGGGCGCATTTTTTCCTCCCATAGCCACACACATCCCTTCGCTCTCACTGTCGAAATCATCTGAGTGTACAGATAACCAAGGCAAATCCCCCAGCCACACACTCGTGCCGGGTTTTTGCTGACGATGCCGCGAAATCCGTCGAGCCCACAAACTCAATCGCTCGGCAAACAAATCAGTCAGATTGAATTAATTTGCCGACGAATTGGAGTATCTTCCACCATAAATCTGACTGAAAATGAGCAATACAACATATACCGGGGAAATCAATTGAATTGTTCTAGTTTCAGCAGTATTATTAATTCATATATAGAATTACAATATGCACTAAAATTTATGCTGTGCTTTAGATTAGATATCCAATTCAATTATATTATAATTTGGGTTATTAAGAGAGAGGAAATGAGGATTGTATTTTATTACAAAATTACTTGTGGATTCATATTAAATACTTGTAGATTAATTGCATACACTATAAGGAAAAGTGCCCATGCTTTGCACGATCCCAAGTTTCATAATGACTAAATTTTCCTATATTTCTGAATAAATGTGACTCCGTAATATAAAAACAGGACACTTTCCCTTTTCCCCCAGTACTCCTAAAGCTTGACCGCGGTGTCATATATAAGATTAATATTAATATTAAGAAAAGCCCGAGAGAGAGGTATATAATATTCAAAATTCAAATGTAATATCACGTGTGTTAGAAAGAGTACACACTAGTGGAGCAATACGATGAGTAAGATATTACTGTTCGTATTAATTGCTTTCTGAATCGTATTACAGTATAGTCCCGCTATAGGCCATCGCTCTATAGTCCACAATCTATCGACCGTTGATTTCAAATCACCGAAGTTATGTTTTTTAGTACGCGACATGCAATGTTGTCATAATTATTTTTTATTATTTTTGGCAAACTTTATTGAGTAGTTGTGATAATTCTGATCCATAATGAAGAGAGCGAGAACAAGTACCACAATCGCAAAGAAAGTGGAAGCCATCGAGCAATTTCAATACTAAAAGTCGTTGATAATTTTAAAAAATGACATGGACTATAGTGCGACCCAAGTGTCAAATCTGGAACCAAATATGGCCTATAGCGGGGCTCTACTGTATTAACATAAGGCTCAAAGGACAAGTTTAAAAAAAAAACTCTTTTCGTTCGTCCAACTTACGCAGAAATAAATTGATAATGTACACCAGTCAACTATAAACAACGATTTAATTAAACACTTTAATAGGCAATTAGAGAATAGCTTTCAGATATTATTGGAATTAATTTACTGAGAGAAAATTTATGGTCTTATTGCGCTGAAGATTAAGCAAAAAAGTGACATTTGAAAAAGTTGACCCAGTTGGACGCGCGTTGTGTTGTCAAATTCCTACTAATACAGTAGACTCTCTTAAATTCAGGCAATTGGGACCCAAATGTCACCCGAATTAGACAGAAATTCGGGTGTCAAACTATTTGAAATGCAACGACTTTTTGTTCATCTACATTCTTATATATCAAGTTTACATACCGATATTAAACTTAATTCCATGAAAATCCTAAATAATGCAAAATAACATCATAACTAAGAAAAACCATGAAAATTTTGAGCATATTTGCTTCATTTAACAAGAATAACCAAATGTGAAAAATGTCAAGAATTTTTTTTCAAATTTAACTGCTGCCCGAATTAAAAAGTAGTCCGATCTTAAAAGAGCCGAATTAGCGAGAGTCTACTGTATGTTGTTCAGTAGCACAAACGTTCTTCCATCCTGGAATTCTAGAAAATTGTACCAAATTTAACTTTCTGCAGCAAACGTTATTAGTTTGTTGTTGACATTGTTAACTATTGAAGTGTCAAGAATACCGAAAATTCGAAATGGGAGAACAATCAACGCTAACGCGGCGAATATGTGAACTTGCACTTGAACATATTTTCAAAAGTTGCCCCCCGTGCCAGTGTGTAGAAGCCTTGAGTCATGATTTCGAACATTTTGTAAAGCATGGGATGTTTTGAGACGTTTTTTCTAGTATATCATTAGAATTTAAAGTATATTAAACGATTATTCTGTAAAAGATAAATTGTATAATTCATAGAATTCGAAAATTTATAAATATTCAGTTTTGGGAATCCTTCACTGGGCTCTCCGATATTCGGGTGATTGGTACCAAAAATGAAAGATAAAGGCCCATGTGGTAAGGGTTCCTTTTTGGTTTTTCCTCTGTTTGACAGCTGTCACCCGAATATCGAAAAGTTCTGTGTTTGCTTAATGATTAGTGTAACAGCGACATGTATTAAAGTCATGTAATTTAATATCATCCATTTCCACTTTAACTTAAAAACTACCTGAAAGTGCATAGCTTAAAAAGCTGCAATTCAGAAGCATTAAAATTATTAATTTGCAACTCAATTTGCAATATCCGTCAAATCCCGTCAAAATAATTTTCTCACCAAGAGAGTTTGATGCATTTATTTGGCAGCATTTAATTTTCCAGAGCGGTGTAAAAATCACAATCAAAATAGAGTGGAATATAAAACGCAAAAAATATATAAACTAAAAAAAGAATCATACCAAAATGCACTTCATTGTTTGGGGTAGTAAGGGTGAAGAGAGATGGAACTCATAAATAAAAAATTCCGTACACTTCAAATACAAACCACTGCGTAAATCATTTTAATATTTTGAAATGAAAAATAAATATTGAATTTTTGACTATCTACTCCAGAACTTGCCATAAAAGTAATTTTATCCATGATGCGTGCACGCATTCTCGCCAAAAAAAAACGTACCCTTTCAGGCAGCCTGGGAAAATTTGATGGGACCGCTTTTCCGCCACTTGTCCTCGCTCATATTGAGAGGGAAAATGGGAAAATTAAAGGCGACACTTTACAGCCCTCAGTGTTTGCCATAATTTTAAATTCAAACCATTTTATTGGGTAGTTGAGCTGGTTTATGAAATTTTTTTTCCATTTCTCTCGCTTTTCGTCATTTATGAAAAAATTCCTGACTTTTCCTCTCCAGAACATTCCTTTCACTTTCCATTCCATCTCATGCTTTTCCCCCTTTCATTGGCACTCTGGTCTAGAACCTTTGATAGAAAATTCACCAAGTGATTGCATTCCGAAATTACTATTTAAATCATTGCTCTGCGAGAAAATCATACGACCAGATATTTTGTTGAATAATTTATTTATTTTATTTAGAATGATTGAAAGTTTCACAGGTAAAACTTTTCAAAGTTTGTAGTTCTGATTAATTTGATTTTTATAGGTTTTTAGAAAATGACTATACAGCCTGATAGACTTGTGATATTTATGATATAAACTTTAATTAAAAAAAATGAATAATAAAATCTCAGAAGAGTAATCAGCGCCATACGTGGGCGAAAATAGTGCCCTCATGCGGAGAAAATGAGTGTCAGTGTCAGTAAATTTTGTTCAATTTCCTTCGTTTGTTTTTTTAAAGGGAAAACATTTTCCACAAAAATGGAATCATTTAGCTCTAAGTGAAAAACAGTAAAAATAATGAACAATGTGCATGAAAGAAAAAAAAAACAAAAAATTAAAATAAACAAATGTCAGCGAAATATTTGAACTTAATTAAAAGTGAGCTTTTTGTGAAAGCTTTTGGAAATGTAGAAATGAAAATGTTGCGGGCTCTGTGGATGTCGAGTGACGTTCGGTCCCTGAAATAAAACTTAAAGGGAAGAAGAAGAAGAAAATGTGTTTCAACGTGTTTTAAAGCGTGGAATCGTTTGAATTTCCCCAACACTTGACATGATTTTGATAGTTTCAACTATTGTTTACTTTTTGTTTATCAGTTTTCATTTTTAGTGCATATCATTACCCGTCAAATAATTTCGTCAGATATCTTTAAGTTTTCTGCAGAAAATATCAACACCTCTGACGAAAATCTGTCGAGAAATCTGTAGATATTCCTACGAATTTTATTTGGGCTTGGGACAAAATTCGTCAGAAATTTTTGCAGATTTTCTAACGAATCCTGGTGCATACTCTGACGAATTTCTGTAGATATTTCGCCGATTTTCTGTAGATTTTTCTACATTCCAGACTTTCCAGACAGATGTGTCAGAAAAGATGGAATATTTTTCACTGAAGTTTATTGCAAAAATCAATAGTGATTCTCTTGGTGATTTCACAGTGTTTATATAAAATAAAGAATTCTGCGACGCCGTGCTATAAGTAGAGAATAGTGAAGTGATAACTTTAAGCAGAACGTCAACCTAAATTTCGTGTTTTTGTATCATTCAATTGGCGATTTTTAAGAAATTAGTATTTTTGCTCGCAACTTTTTACTTATCTAAAATGTGTACTCGGTGATACTTGTTAAGCAGAGCATACCATTTTCTTTATAACTTCTACAGTTTCTTCATAAATAAACAATATTTTTGTGAAGTAATGGAGGTTAGGCAGATTTTCTAGGGAGAAATTCTGCCGAGAATCTGTAGATTTTCTCTGAATGTACTAGAATATACCGTTAAAATTCAAAAAACCTCCGAGTAAAATTGGCAGGTAGAGCAATGATTTGATGGGTTATTCGCTCCATGTCGCTCTAGCTGTCAAAACTTTGACATTAAATATGTTTGTCAAATTTTTAAATTGAAAAAGTCTAACGTATATATTCCAGAATATCAAAGGAAAGAAATTAAGGTTCAATTGAGTTCTATTGTGCCTCCGCAAAAGTTATTTTAGGAAATTGTTAAAAATTTATGCTTCACGCCTTCAAGTATCACCTCTCATTTTTATCTGGTAAGTGTCCCTCAAAAGAAGTTCTCCCCATTAAATTTACTCACTTTTGAAGGGGGGATTCTCTTCCGATCTTTTACAAAAAAAAAAAGTAGAAACGAGGGTGTTGAAAAGGGAACGTTTTAGCTCAACAAACACAGTGAAATATTAATGAAGTAAGAGAAGTGACCTTCTTCAGTGATTTTCCGCTGGTGGAAAATGTGGGTAAAATTTGAGATGATAATGGCAACTTTTCTCAAGGACTAACTTGTCGAAGAAATCATTGTCATAGGACGTTCTATTTGGAATACATTACACATGGTGTGTTTTCTTCTATAACAAAAGTTGAATGTTATTTTAGGGGCAAAATATGAAAATTAACATGAAAAGGTAGAAAAGACACCCCTCGAACGTATCATTCAATAAATTTTGGCCCAAAATGGAAAACTTTCTCTCAAATACACTCAATTGTTCATCCTCCGGGCCAGGTTCTCTCCCATTTCAGCCACTTTACATTGAATTCCCTGAGATTTTCCATAAATTTTCAGGCACCAGTTCTCCTTCCCAAAAGACTTTTTGGGGCTTGTAGAACTGGAGAATCACGATGTGTGGACGAAAAAAAAAAAGTTACCACATGTATTTTTCATGGTAATGCGAAAATGGGAGCAAAGAAGGGGAGAGTAAATAACACTTTCTACACATGCTTTTTGAGGGGGGACGGGGGAGGGTAGTAGTTTCATCATGGGCAAAAGTTGTATCACAAATATATTCACTGATAGACGCACGATGTGCCATACTCTGTTAATTAATGAGGAAAACTTTTACCTCATTCCACCAAACTCTAAATTATTCTCGTTACAATGACAACGATTTTCCCTTTTAGTTTTCTTCCATCGACTTTTGTGGAGAAAAGTCTTTAACAGGGAAAAGAGAGCACAAAGTTTTATTGCTCGAATTCATTGAGAAAGATTTATATGCAATCCTTCCAATTTTTTTGATAACGTCACATTTTGACGTAATTTTACGAATTTGAATTTTTGAAAAATATGCCGTTACGGTTTTTGACTGTACAGTAGAGTCTCTCTAATTCGGACAATTGGGATCAAAATATACGACGTTTCGAATTTGCGGAAAAATTCTGGAGCAAAACCGTTTGAAGTTCATAGTGAATTCCTTATAAAACCCATTTAAAAGCCCTCAATAACAAAAAAAATCATAACACAAATAAGAAAATCTACTCAGAAAAAAATATTTCGTTAAATTTTTTGTAAATGTTTGTCACAAAAAAAGTCACAAAAAAAGTTCGTTAAACTTTGTGCTTCTTCCAAAAACATTGTTCGTAGATCCCTTGACGAACATATTTTCTTGTTTTACAAATATCTGTTCGTAAATGTTTGTCAACACACAGAAAAGTGTTTGCAAAATATTATTAACAAAAATGTACAAACAAATTTTTTTAAAACAACAAACGATGCTTGTCATGTAACGAATAATGTTTGTGAAAAAAGTACAAACTTTTACAAAATTTTAGTTGGTTATACGATTTAAAAGCACTTCGTAAGTCCCCAGTAGGAATTCACAAACATTTACGAACAATTTACAAAATATTTTTTTTCTGTGTACAGTAAATTTGAGTATGCACTTGAGTATATTTGCTTCGTGCGACAAAGTTAACATAAATTGAAAAAAGTCAACAAACAACAAACTTTTATTTAAATCTAACTGCTGTCCGAATTAAAAAGTTGCCCGATCTTAAGATAACCGAATTAGCGAGAGTCTACTGTATTTCAGAATTTTTTGCTGCGAAGTTGCAGGTCAAATTATTAGGGAAAAAAAGACTTCTGGTTTCCGAAAACTTTTATAAAGGCCTCTACACATTGGGAGCAATTTTCTTCAAAAATTGCATTTTTGACAGAATTTTGACGTTTGACAGCATTGCAGGCAAATTCCTTCAAAAAAGCAATTTTTGATGAAAATTGCTCCTAATTTGTAGAGGCTTTAAGATGATAGAGACATGCTTATAATTTTTAATCACTAACGTTTTTTTTTGTAAAATAATCCAAGTAGCTAAACCTATCATTTTGATTAACACCCAATAATTTCTGCTGTCAGAAATCTGGTAGCTGGACTTCTCGGTTACGTTTGATCTGGTTACCTTTAGATTGAGGTGAAGGTAATATGTTGTACCTTCAGTTAGGCAGTTCATCAATTTTTCAATCCCTCATTTTGCTGGCCTATTGCCCAGCGGTGCTGGATGGATCCTTGATTTTATCCTCCCGGGGTTCGTAATGGGTGTCCGGCCATATACGGTTACAATGAAACAATTACAATTTACTCTCCAAAGAGAAGGAAGACAGGTAACATCTAGAAAGGCAGTACGCATTTTCCACTAGGCATGAGGGCAACTGAGGTACCACCGAACATGGGGTAGCACAGAACCAGCCAGAACCAGAAGCATCCCTGTAGTATCTATGAATTCATACAGATATTGTCATTTGAAGATTAATGATCTATGCAGTGCGCAATTCAATTGGTTAGGGTCATGTAGCAAGTCAAGCAGAGCATCTGGCCTCTAATAGCTCAGTTGGTAGAGCACTCGTCTAGTTAACGAGAGGTCCACAGTTCGATTCTGGGTGGAGGCAGGAATTTTTCCTATCTCCACTGGGAAAAAAACTGAGTGTCAAAAACTTTAGTGTCACTTGCTCTGATTGACGATTCTCTGCCCTTAAATATTATTAACATTGAACAAAAGTTCGTAAAATTCACACAATTAATAATCTATTTAAAAATCCTAGTATTCGATGCTACCCCGTGCTTGGTGGTGCCCTATTTTTCCCCTATAAAACACGATTGAAGGCGAATCTGGAGGTGATAGTGAGTACTAATCGTCTCGGGGTCTTGATCGTCCTTCATAATTTATGAATTCGTTAATGGCTTCGTTTTCGTTCAAGCGGTGTAGAGGGCTCTGTTAATGACCTTATGTCATGCCTCTAGTTATACGTTGATAGTTGCGAAGTCAAGGTCAAGAATCGGTGACTTCAGTTTTTAATGAAAAGTTCATGGGAATCGGTTAATAATATCCGGAGATAAGTTCCGGTTAAGTTGAATTGTTCGAATTGCATCCAGTGAGCCTTACAGGACTTGATTCCATAAAATCTTTCAATTGCGTTGTAGATAGTAAGATGTTGTCTATCAGAAACATCAGAAACTGACTTTTTCATTCATTAATTTTCAATCGTTATCCTTAACGGGTTCGCTGATCCAGAAATGCCAGGGGTGACATACATATGACTTATGTTCGATACTATCGACTGTAGATTTTGAAAAATTTAAACGATGTCTGCACTTTTTATAGCTATTGTAGATATTTATCAAAGGTCATATTCTTTTAAGAATGTCACAAAGAATGGTCCTACAATGTGTAAAAAGTCGATATTGGCTTAATCTAACAGATATTTGTCAATATTATCGATTCGATAGTATCGAAAAGTTATCGTTCCACCCTAGGGTAGCAGCTCACGCCTGTTGATCCTCCGCTAGGTCTACCTGGAGGTCGACACCTACATTCAATAATGGTTTGCCTTATACGTTTTTTAAAGTTATTTTAAGGGAAACCCTGCGTCATTTTGGCTTGGTAATAAATTGGTAAAAAACAGGTAATTAATAGTAAGCAACGCGGAATTGATAGAGTTAGATTGTTGAATATTCGAGTACCCCGCGAATTGCCTTCGTCGCTGCTTTTAACTATTTTCCTTGTGCCATCGTCGAGTGGAGGAGGTGTAAATAGCCATAGGGGATGGAGATGAAAAATCAAAGGTTATTTTTTGTTCCACGGAGTTCTCAACTCGCTCAGCAAAAGAGATATATACCGGCAGTGTAAATTACATAAATGTTAATTGGAAGTGAAGTTTTAATCTTCCGTGGAAAATGGTTGGGGATGAGAATATTCTGGCATGCGTTCTTCCATGGCACAACTTTTCCCTAGAGTCAGAAAAATATCTCAATGAAAAATACATCAAGGCAGGATGAAGAGAGAGAGAAAAGAAAGGAAAAGTCAGGATAAAGATATTATTCAGAAGTGAATTAAGGCGATTTTAATGAAACCTTTTTGCTCTTCTTGTATCCTAGATATCCTCCTGGGCAAATCAATACAGGCATAAATTAATTTTCTTTTCTTGTATGCAAAATAATTTATGAGGATTTTCGGAGAGGGATTTCTGGGATCCTTTTGTTAGTAAAGGCCCAATGGAAATGCCACACGGTGAAGATTCAAAACCTGTAATGCCTGACAGAGTAATAATGGGGCTAAAAAGGATGAGGAGAGATGGGGTGGTAAAAGGTATCCCATGAAAGTTTAGTGTAACACATGGAGAATTATGTGGGAATAAAAGTTATTGAAATTTTCGTTGAATTAACTTTATGTGGTTGAACACACAACTGTCACGTTTTGCCATGTACCCAGAAGAAAAGTCCAAAAAGCCAAAAGGGAAAAGCCCTGTGCCATCTTCAAGACGAAAGAGAGGCTGTAAAGTTGAGGAAAATCTTTTATAGGCCACAATCATCCAGACACTCCCCATATTACATTTTCATTTTCACAATGGTGAGCTCTTACATCATTTCTCTACATTCTTCATCATTTTCACAATTGTTTCCGTCAGCTGTGAATATATATTGTATAAATTGCCAAAAAGTGAAAATTCGTTATACCAATACGTTAATTCAAATTTGAATTTCAACCTTTAATTATACCCAATGAGTTTGTGTCAAGTTCAAGAGGTACACATTTTCATTTCGAGCAATTTCATTTTGGCCTTGGCAAAATTATATTCACACAGACTTTTTAAACTTTACTAATGAATATTAATTTATTTCCCCAAGCCTAATAAAATATTTGCATACATATAATTTGAAGACAAATAAGCACAAGAATTCTTCGAAAGAGATCGTAAATTCTAGCCTTTCGATTTACATAAACATTATTCAAAGGGAAATTGTCCCTGTTGTGTTTGAATTCTAACAAATGATACTTGAAATAGGTAATTAGAGGTGAAAAGTAGTAAAGCTTCACTGAATTTGTTTGGGAAATGTAATTTTTCAGGATGAAAACACATTGTCAGTCTGGGTAAAAAATAAGTGTCTCGACTGTGAAATTCAAAATCTTTAAGTCGAGACACACACCTTGGGTAAGTATAAAAAAATCGTTGAACGAGAGTGTTAAATTCGCTACCTAAATTGCAGCGGGACTGTTAGATTTTCAGTGAACCACTTAAGAATTATAAGTTCCGAATGGAGAGATCCATTTGTGGAAATTATTTAATACCCATAAGTCAAGTCAAGACTTATACTAGATAACCAAGTATAGAGCACTTCCTAATAAAATTCTTATAGGACTCCCTGATATCCAGTTATCCACTCAACTGTTTGAATTTAACGGAGCATTTCGACTGTGGAACTTATTTAAAACTTTGAGCTGTGACACACACCTGAAGGCTAAGTATAGAATACTCGCTGAACAAGAGGGTTTTATCCGGCATTGAAATTACAGCGGGACTGTTAGACTTTCAACGAATTACTTCCGAATCCTAAGTTCCATAAGGTATGATCCATTTGTGGGGATTATTGAAAAACTATAAGTCAAAATCTATACCACAAAGCCAAGTATAGAGCATTATCTACGAAAATTATAAGAAGACTCCTCGATTTCCAAAGATACACACAACTGCTTAAATTGCACTGGTAGTGTCTCGACTGTGGAACTTATTTAAACCTTTGTGCTGTGACACACACCTGAAGGCCAAGTATAAAATATTCGCTGAACAAGAGAATCTTATCCGCTACTTAAATTGCAGCGGGACTATTAGATTTGCAATGAACCGCTTCACAATCTTAAGCTCAAAAAGAGTGATCCGTCTGTGAAAATTATTCTAAACCTATAAACCGAAACCTATATCAAGAAGGATAGACCATCACTAATTTAGATTGTGACAGGCCCGATCGATTTCCAATGATCCACAGAACAGTTTAAATCACAACGGTTGTTTCTCGTCTATGGAACTTATTTAAAACCTTTGAGTCCAGATATACACTTTAAGGCAAAATATGAAACATTCGTTGATTGAAAGAGTCTCATTCGGTATTTAAATTAAAACAGGACTGCGAGATTGTCAAAGAACCACATCACAATCGTAAGTTCCATAAGGAGTGATCTGTCTGTGGAAAATATTCAAAATCTATAAGCCAAGACCTATGATCCACACAATTGTTAAAATTGCAATGGTAGTGTCTCGAATGTGGAACTTATTTAAAACCTTTGAGCCGAGACACAAACTTTAACGTCAAGTGTAAAACATTCGTTGATTGAAAGAGTCTTATTCGGTATTCAAATTAGAGCAGGGCTGTTAGATTACCAACGAACCACTTCAGAATCTTAAGCTCCATAGGGAGTGATCCGTCTGTGGAAATTATTCAAAACCTATAAGCTAAGACGTATACCAAAAATCCAAGTATAGAAAATCACCTACTTAGATTGCGACAGGACTGCTCGATTTCCAATGATCCACAAAACAGTTTAAATTACAACAGGAGTGTCTTGACTGTGGAACTTATTTTACATTTAAACACTCGTTATCAGTGCAACAATTCCTGACTGCTGATATATTTCCTCAAAGTTTAATCAAAAAGAAGCCTCTGAATCCAGAAAAGGAATGATTATTATTTGAAAAAGAGCAATTGTAAAAATTTTATGGAATGTGTCTTGGCTAATTGTGAACATTTGAGGATAGGATTTAATTGCTCATCTTTTTTGTTTATTTTAATTCATTTTTATTTTCATTTTTTATAGTTATTTTCACTTAATATCTTATTTATACGTGTCAGAGTAAAAATCTTGAGAGATTTTTCCATCGAACATATTAAAGACACTTTTTATTCTAAAAATAATTAAATTAAGTTTATTGTCTTGCAATAAGACGGATATAAAATATTCCCCTTAGCGTTTTTCTGATTTTTTTTTAAATAAATTTTAATGGTCCTATTTTTATGGAAAGTTTGATATGATGACATATATAAAGTCAGTTCATTGTGTATTTGCCTGCCTGAATCTTTTTTCTCATTAACTGAATATTCTATTTTCTAATAAATTGAATGAATATGAATTAAAACCTTGTTTAACATTTTAGTCTAGCCCTAAAACACATTTGTCATCAAAATAGAAATTACTTAGCTGGGACACATACTTGACACTGTCAGGCTGACAGTCACTATGCCACGTCATTTTTTCTAGTTTATACTCTTTTATAACAATTCTTAGACGAATTTATAGTTATTTAGTTTTCCAAATACATATTTGAGAAATTATCTACAAATAATAAAACAATGCAAGTCATCGAAAATGGGAGAATTAGTCAATAAGAACTATGTGGAAAATATTGCATATTAGCCGAGACACAAACATCTCAGCAAACTAAAATATTTTAAGTATTTAAATATTTAGTTATTTGTGAATAATGCTTTATTTCCTCATAATATACAAGGTTTAGTGATTGTCCTATGAAACGATAAGCGTTTGGCTGTAAATATGTTTTCACCTTAAATTATGGGATAGATCAGTAATGTAAATTTTCCTTTAATAATCCCAAAATTATTTGATTTTTTTTTTTTTGAAAAGGAAACAGCAACTCTTTGAGTATTTTCCACTCCAAAAAGCTCAATACTGCGAAATTTCATCAATTTCTGTTCTGTGAATTTTCTGTTATGTAAATTTACATGTAAACAAGCCACCCAACTTCTGGTCCCCCCCCGGAATCTCATGGTGATCCCCCTGGCTTGACTTTTGTCACTTTGGCAAATAATTGCGATGGCAGTTAAGTGTGTGGAAAACGAGACAATTTACATAAAATAGGAAGGAATAAAAGGTGAGAAATGTGGGAAGAAATATTTATCGATATAGCGCCCGGGAAATTCTCTTAAGGGGCTCAATGCGGGGGGGAATGGGGATGGAAAATGGGCGGGTTCTTGGAAGAAATTGAGCCTTCTCATCCACAGAATCGTAATGTGGGGTTGAAATTCCACTTAATGGGCATATAAGGGGAAAGGCATACCAAAAGGAGAGAAGACCATCTGTGCAAACACTAAAGACACCATTGTTTGCAATACCTTTGGAAAATCGCCTCAATTGTGTTCTGGGAAATGTGGTGCAAGACTTATATAACTATTGGAAGTAAATTCCCCAATAGAACCATTTTTCCCTGATGGTTATATATGTACATAAAACATCAAGGTTTGAACTGGGAGAAAATAATTCTGAAAGATGATGCTTGAAAAAGGAGAAAAAATGAGGTTTGAATTTACACAAAAGAGAAGTAAAATTTACACCTGATTTGGCACCTGAGATTACCTGATTAGGGGTCTCAGTGGCGCAATAGGCAAGACCGTTGGTTCTTGGGCGGATGAGATCTCTGGCTCGACTCTCACAGTTGTGAGTTCGAGTCCCGCCCGGTGCAAAGATCTGAATGTTTAGAAAAAGACATTTTCACTGTGACATAACGTAATAAAAATGCACCGCCTCTGCCCAAAAAACTCCCGGGAGCATGGAAGAAGCATCCACATCACGAGGAAGGCGCTCCTGGGCGGTCTACACATGGACTTAGCGGATTCTTCCAACACGGGATACAACAGCAGCAATATAACATGATTACATTGTAACAAGTATTCCGACACGATTAATAATAATTACCTGATTTGAACCAGAAATTTAGCCAAGTACTACATCAATTATTTCGTGCAATACACCATTTCCTCTTAATCCAAGGCACCTTCCATTCTTGCGAACAGTAAGGTAAAACTTTTTTCAGAGTAGAAAAGCACTGACAGTAATTATCAACTATCAGGTGTTTTGAAACACCAAATACTATTTTTTTTGAACTTTTTTGAATAAACATTTTTTTTTAGCACGTTACTGTTCTCAAATGGTCCTACATTATAGACTCTTCTTCGTGTTGATTCTTGTCACGACTATTTTCTCCAGTCCTTGTTCGAAAATCATCGAAAAATCGAGACAGGAACCAGTACAAAAAAAGTCGATAATACAGAAAAACTTAAGAAGAGGCATGTAGGGTAAAGTGATACAAGTTGGACAATAGTACAATTTGGGCAGGGTTTTTTTCTTAATAAATTTAGTACTTCACTTTTATTTGTATATTTTTAATGCTTTAGTGCATAAAATCTGCTTTAACTAATTGTGCTTAAAAACAAATATTGTACTGTATTTATAAAAAGAAATACCATGTCCAACTTATACCGGCGAATTGTCCAACTTGTAACAATATGTCCAACTTGTATCACTTTACCGTACTATAAGATTTTTCATTATAATAGAACTGATATGCACCGAAAAATTGCATAAGCATGGGACATTTTTTTCGAACAAGTTACAGAAAATACGTAATATCCTGATTATCATATTAAACACTAATTAAGTATTTAATAAATTCTTAACTCAATGACTTACTTTTAAGGAGTTCGAGAACAGCAAACTACTTAAAAAATGAAACAAATAAAAAGCGAGAGAAACAACAATGCTTTGTGGCGATTAGCATGACTCAGCCTTAGAATAGATAGATTGTATCGGGAGCATACTATGATCTATGGGCTGCAGACACCTTGGCTCTTTAAGCCCCTTATCTACCCAACAAACCTTACTCTAATTAATTTTTTTAAAAACTGACTGAACTGCCGAATACCCTGAGCTGTTGCTCTTTTGACATCTTCCAGTGTCGGCACTTCTTTCTTAGCCTTAAAACTAAGTACTTAATTAAGGTCTTTACAAAAGTCCTTAAGTAAGTAGTTTGTATTCAGGGTCTGAAATGAATTTTCCTTGAGCAATTAATTAAGGTCTTTTAACTAAGCGCTTTTTAAGTAGTTACTATATAAAATATATGTTTTTAATTCTTCATTTACTTACTTCTAAAAAAATGTTTTTGTTTATTAGGAAAAAAACAACACGTCTAACACATTAAGTAGTTATTAAGTATTTAATAAGTTCTTAAATAAGACTTATTTTTAAGAAGTTTTAGGACATTCAACTATTTAAAAAATATATATGATCGTGGTATCACATATAAGATGAATACTAAGAGTAAGACAAAACGGAAAGAGAGGTGTATAGTATGCAAAATTTCAAATGGAAAATCACGTGTGTTAGAAAGAGTACATTCTAGTGGAGTAATACGATGAGTAAGATATTACTGTTCGTATTAATTGTTTTCTGAATCGTATTACAGGCAATTCGAACAATTTTCCATGCGTGCCAAACTGTGATTCGGTCAGTTTTCGAGCGAAACGCGAGAGAGAGGCAAGATAAATAGGTGTGATTAGAAGGAATCACACCTAACATTTGCTATCTTTTTTTGGAATTCTCGCAATTAAGAAAGTATTAATCTTAATATTAATCTTACATGTGACATGGTCATGAAAATGACACAACCGACAGCGCTTTGTGGCGAATTGCCAAACTAACATGCCATGACAGCCTTAGAAGTAAGTACTTAATTAAGGCCTTAGTAAAACATATAATTAAACTAAGGGATGGTTTTCAGGCTTCATACATTCTCTGGCTTCGAACTCTTGATATTTTTCCCATATTCCTTTAATAAATCTGACATATCTATGGAAAAATTAAAATTTGGTATTAAAACAACCCCTGATTGGTGAATATTCAACACCAATATTTTTTCTCAGTGGAAAGGGCTAAAGGCAAAAGAGAGGCAGTTCCATAGAGGAAAAAATACTGAGGAAAACTTGTGGTTGAAGGATAAAATTCCACCCACACATTGTTCAATAATGCAAATTCTGCAATTTGCGGATAAAGCGCGATTTCACCGTCAATTCGGTGCGATATTCTCCTTTTTGGCATTTAACTGCGGTGGAATTTATTGGAGATATCTCTGAAGAATTTATTTAAAGAGTCCCAATTTCAAGGTATCCCATGGTACAATTTCACCGAACTTTTCTATTTTTCCTTCACCAAATGACTCTTGGAAGAAGGCACACCTCAAACATTCCAAGTCGGAAAGGTTTTTTTTCTGCCTTTGGTTGGGTTTATCCATAGCGGGAAATTGTACATGAAAATTGTATGAGACTTTTTCCTGTGATTTTCTTTTTTTTCCCGGAGAAATTATCTCACTAAATCCGCCTTCATGGTATTTTCTCTGCTTTTGGAACATTTGAGACTTCTGGAGCCTTTTTGCCCCAACTCCCATCGTCAAATGAGGCGCAAATACTGCGAATATCGATCTATCTCTTGGGCGACTTAAGATGTGATGATGTTACTCTGGCACTTTCACGATTGTCAGCAGCTTAATGGCGTATATATTTAGCTTTTTGGGGACTTTTTTTCCATCACACAAGCTTCCAAATCCAACAACTCTTTCTATATGGTCTTCTGGCACAAACATCAATACCCAGCTTTACATTGCAAAAGGATCTCACAATAGCCTCAATGGGTTAGCTGTTATTATGAAAGACTCACAGCTATTGTAATGCAGCAGGTTGGTTTACTTTGCTTACGATTTGGCAGATTGAGAGTATCCAGACCCATCCAGGTCATTGTTGCAGGCCTAGTTAGCGTAGACCATGAAGTACCCGAAATTTACAGCTTAGAATATAATTCTTGAGAGCAACATTTTTATTTTGGATAGTCTACGTCTACATACTTAGACAAGTTATCGTGTCTAATGCTTGAGAGAGACGGATTACACGGCTTCAAATCCTTCGAAATGCTACTAAATCCGTTCAAATCCACTAGCAGCACTATCAGCACCGTAAGTAATATCCTTGTAAGGTTAAAGGTCTTGGAATTATAATGCCTATTTTTGAAATAATTAGTCAGTGAACAGCTGACAAATTTGAACCCACTTCAACCAGTTATAAATCGGTTTTGAACCGATAATAAACCGGTAATTATTTTTTCCCATGATTTACGTATGTTAGCGTGGTAAGCTATCCCAGAAATTTCCCAAGCTCGACGGGTTCCAAATCCAATAGTCTCGATTCCATAAGAATAAACGTCAGATAAGGTAAATTTTACAAGGGGTCAGTTATGTATTTCGGGCTACCGATGCATCCAGGTCACAATTGGCCCCCCTATGTTTTCCCACTCCTATTCAACAAGGGTAACCTGACGCAGTGCTTTAACTGCCAGCAATTTGGCCATGCCTCGTTAAGATGTGGACACGAATCCAGATGTGTAGAGTGCCTCGCAGATCACCCACGTGGTGAGTTCCCGAGAACGACTCGCGAAGGTACTGCAAAATGCGTGGACTGTTAGGGAGGTCACAATGTAAACTACAAGGATGCCTTAAATATAAGGAGTAAAAAAACTTTAAAAAAACTTGTAACTTGCGAAATAATGAAATAAGCTTTCCTGCGTCTAAACAATTCTTGTGCTACTCGCTTTTTATTTTCAAACTTATTCATATGTTAAAAAATATATATTATATAGTCCTTTTTGAAATATTATGTAACCTGGGCATCAATCAATAAATTATTATTATTATTAATTATTATTACATGCCAGTCGTCAGAAGGTGATCCAAAGTGCCAAAACACGCCATGTGAGACACCAGCAGAAGCTCATCCAAGCCTCAGTCCCTGCTACGAATGTTCGCTTCAGAAATGCACAAGCCCCAAAAACAGCTTTTCTAGCCGTAGAAATTTCCCAAATAACTTACTTATTGAGGTGGATGAAATGTTCCTTTAGGGGATCAGGTCATAGCAACGTAGCATAGGTCGTTGTCGTATAGTCCATCCCAGGGGCATGACATTTCCTATGTTTCCCATATGTTTCTACCGAGCCGAAAAAACTTTTGAGTTTATTAGCTGTTTTCTGTCATTGTAGAATGAATTATCAAAAAATACTAATACAAAATAAAAGCCAATTTAAGAACGAAAAGGCAACCGAAAACCCTAAATTGGCAACTTACGTAGTTTTGGAGATATCTCGTGAAATGTGTACGAAAACAGGGAAAAAATTACACTAAAACTGGTCGCATTTTTCAGAGTCATCTAATGTCACCTCCTTGGTCCATCCTATCGGAGGTTCCTTGCGAGTTTCGTAGCAATCTTGCTGATTAGATCCCTTGTTTGTTAGCCTTAGGTTCGTGACTTTCCTCTGTGGTTTGGTTACCCAATCTTCTATCACTCACCTGAGTGTACCGGGGCTTACCAGGCATCTATTCCGCTTGGTGGTGAACATAGGAATTGAGGAGAAGAGGCTATGTGTCGCATTTACGTGCACTATCAAATACCTATGCGATGATGAATGATACGCCGTTGAGTAACATGTTTCCAGACTGAAAAGTACCTATCCAGTTTGCCAAAGAAATCCTGATCTCTATGAGGAGCGTCAGGCGAGCCATTAAAAGGAATGAGATGATCGTTCACTTCCAGACCGTCCAGACCTTAGGAAGCTTCGGCAACTTCTGCCGCGACAGGGCTACAAAATAACGGGGCCCCTAAGGCTCAATATCTGTGATATTAGATTAAGATAGGTATTTTTTTTAAAAATTCAATCCAGCCAACTTAACAACAAAAAGCTTTTAAGCAAGCTAAGCCTAAGAGTACAGAATTGGTTAGGAAACCTAGGACGAAATACAGTAAAACACTAATGGCTCCGTTCAGTAATAACCTTTCGAAGAGACAAAGCCACTCCAAAGCCAAGCCAAACCCATTCGAAAATCTACCGGAAGGCTAAAGTGCAAGTTCACGTACTCGCCGCTTTAGCGCTGATTGTTCTGCCATTTCGAATTTCGATATTTTTGACACTTCAATCGTCAACAATGTCAACAACAGTGTGCAAAGTTTGCTGCAAAAAGTGAATTTTGTGTAGTTTTGTGGAAATTCAGGATGGCAGAACGTCTTAATTGCACTGTCACTCAAAGAGATGTCCTTTTTAGGAATTTGTTCATTTTTGTTTAACTCGTCCGTTTAAACGTTCGAACTTCCAACGGGTTTTTAGGTAAGTTCTCTCTGATATACCTTCAAATCGGTAAAGGAAAAACCTCTACCGGAGAGAGCTCTCAAATCGGGAAGGTTATTACTGAACGAGAGGAATAATGTTATTCTTTTAGAGCGAATTTCTTAACCGAATGGTATCATGTTTGAACTCGTTGGAAAGGCTTTTGCTTTCCAATCGGTTTTGAACCGGTACTAAACTGGTTTAGTTATTTATAAATCGGTTCAAAACGTTTAAAACCCGGTTATGAACCGATATGTAATTTTCGCCGGAAAATCAATTCTATTACTCCTAAAATTATTTTGGAGATCTCTTGAGTGATTTATGAATCGGTTGACAACCGGTAAATGCTTTGCCACTTTTTTTTAAAATTAATTTTGCCCACGATCCAAATTTACAATGAATGAATCACAAGTCCCATATGCTATTAAAGCTTACCACTGTATTTATTTTCTTTTAGAGATTCAGCACATGATTGTTTTTTTCCTGTCTTACATCAAATTAAGCAGTTAATGCACAAGAATCCCCCAAAAAATAAACTAATTCGACAAGAAGTTAACACATCGACCTTAATCTTAGGTTTTGGAGATGGCGACAATCGTTCCATATAGGCAATAAGAAAAGCCGAATTGCAGGAAGGAATAACAGTTTGGTTCCGGGTAGTTAGTTGCTGGTACTATTATACCTTGAACCACATTGAAAAAGGTTACATTTTGGGGAGCCACTTAGATATAGGTCACAGAGTGGGTAAACCGGCATCGTTACCAACAAATGATGCGTCCGATTTTGGAGAGGTAATAGGATAAAGCAAGGGATAATCGTATTGATTTCTATAAGATAGAGACTTGTTCCTTAATCCCCTATAATCCAAAACACTTCACTCATCTTGCTATCGGGCTACAATCTTGATTTTCGTGACTCAATTTTGTTCAAATGTCACAAAATGCTTTGAACTTTCAACTTGTGTTATCATGGTATACATCAAAGATGATTATATATGAAGAGTCATCATGAAATTAACTAGAAGAATATCTAATTTAGTTGTATAACATGGTTAATGCACCTACTCTTTCGAGAGCTTTGCATTTATCATGCTTTTCTGCATTAAAAACTTTGTTTTTTCATATGTAAATTCCATGTAGAAACCCTTTTAGAATTATGGTGAACGTTAAACATTTTCAGAGTATTATTTTAAATTTGCTTAAACACTTCGCAAATACAGTTATAAATTGACGTACAATATTCGCTATAAATGCTTCTGAAATATTAAGCGTTATTAACCTATTAGCTGTGTCTAATAATAATGCATGAGATATGATGCTCTTCATTTTTATAATTGCCTAAAATTGCTTACAGTATCTTGATTTATGTATTAATAGAATATTCCTTCGAATAATCCCTCAATTAAGTGATTTTTCTAAAAAGAATTTTGTTACACCATAATAAGTGAAAGTGCCCATACTCCGTACGATGCAAAGCTTCGTAATGGCTCTAAACTTCACAAAAGAGCAGTAAAATCAAATTTTCTCATTTTCCTCATGTTCTGTAATATGGGCGCTAAATGGTTAGAGATATCGACTTGGAGTCTTCGGATGACCCCCTAATAAGTCAACCTGGGTATTATTAATATGATTCTCATTGGCTCCGTTCACTAATAACCTTTCGAAAAGACAAAGCCACTCCAAAACCAAGCCAAACCTATTCGAAAATCTACCGGAAGTCTAAAGTGGAAGTTCACGTACTCGCCGCTTCGCTTCAGCGCTGATTGTTTTGCCATTTCGAATTTCGATATTCTTGACACTTTAATCGTCAACAATCTCAACAACAGTGCGTTAAACGTTTGCTGCAAAAAGTGAATTTTTGTGTAGTTTTATGGAATTTCAAGATGGCAGAACTTTTAAATTGCAATTTTATGTCTTTTTGATGATCTTGCTCACTTTTGTCTAACTTGTCAGTTTGGATGTTCAAACTTCCAACGGATTTTTAGATGAGTTTTCTCTGGTATACCTTCGAATCGGTAAAGGAAAATCGGAAAATCCTCAACGGGAGAGAGCTGTCAAATCGGAAAAGTTATTACTGAACGAGAGGAACTTTTTCCTATGTTTCTCAATAAATGTGATTGTTTTTCTTAATTAAGGGTTAATAGATTTCAGATAAATTCCTTTACTTTTTCGAAAATGGTTTGAGGAACTATATTTGAGGTATCACACTGTGCAATGACTCTTCGAAAGTCTCTTATGGTTCGTTTCTAAGATGAAATTCTCTCTGCTGTCAGATTTAATCCCCAAAGTGTGTCTTGGATAAAGCATCAATTTCAATAAAATTTCTCACTCTCTCTCTATAAAATCCCTGAGTCAAAACTGTTCAACTCCAATTTTTTTTCTAGTCACTTGAATCTCAATTTTGTTTAGTTAATGTATGAAAATAATACAAGTGCATTAACAAAAGGAAAATAAATCACCCAAAACAATTGAGTTTGGGTACAAAAACGTGTTAAACACTAACGGAAACAAAATGATTCACTTAAAACAATTGAAATTGGTACAAAAACCTGTTAGACATGATTAGTTGTTCCTCATTCAATACAATAACTCCCACTGATTCAATAAATTAAGGAGGATACATAAAGAAACCCCATTAAAACGTCGCTCTTTTGCCAACAAGAGTATTTTTGAAAATGAATAGAAAATTCTTTAAATAAAATTAGAGAAAAAGAAGAGAATTTTAAACATATTTCTTGGGATATTCGAACATGGTTGTTGTGGCACAAGACTGTTCTCAAGTGCTTCTACATTATCGACTTTGCTTTGTATTGGTGCCTGTCATGACTGTTTGGTAGTTTTAGGACATGGCAAAGATTGTCGGAAAACATTCGAGACATGAATCAACACAAAGAAAGGTCGATAATGTAGAAGCACTTGAGAACAGTCGTGTACTAAAAATACATGTTTGTATCTTATTGGAGTAGCACTCTCATAAATAAAACTGCCATAAGTCAATAATACTGTCCAACAATACAACAAATATAACAACAATACAGTAAATAATACTGTCCATAAGTGTGTAAAAGTGTCCACAAGTGGAGAATTTGATATTATCAGAAGATCCAAATTATTTGGGGGGATTAGGGGAATATTTTAATTAATTCGCTGGAGGTTATCGAAAGGAGCTATATTAAAGAACTTCCACTTAAAATTTCATTTTATTTAGTCAAAAAGAAAACGAATTACAAACCGTTATACCCTTAATCTGTCCATATGTGTAGACTCGACCCTATTTTCTGCAGAAAACTTAAAGATATCTGACGAAATTATTTGACGGGTGGCGTGATGCAGTTGGATGACAACTTTAGCCTCAACCGATTTTCGAAGGTTTTCCCGTGAGTTCTCAGTGGGTAAAAGTCAGCGACCAGCATTAATATTCTCTACTCATTATTTTCCTTGAAATGACGTATGGGAACAGACATGGTCTTTTTTAGTACTTGAGAACAGTAATGTGCTAAAAAACATGGTCACTTTTTCATTGGAATAGCACCATAAGGTCTTCGATTTCATAATAAACTTGAAAACAGTAAAGTACTAAAAATCCGTGTTCGTTTTTTCCGTTTTTTCATTGCAATACCACTATAACTGTGTCATTACACTTGCACATTAAAATATTATTATGATTCACATTAATTGTCGCTGGTGAGAGTCCAAATGTGAAATTTGTGTGTTTGAATCATTTTATATTCAAAATTTGATCTATTTTTTGATAAAAAGGTAGACTTGGCCCGCAAAATTTTTTATAAATTGATTTATAGCATTAATGCGAAAAATTAATGCGATTTTCTCTTTAATTTTTTAATGTGAAAAATATTTATGCTTTAGACAAATTTAAACTTATTTTTGCAGGCCAAGTCCACTTCTTTATCAATAAATAGAAAAATCCCAAATATTAATTCACTCAAAGACACAAATAACATATTTGGATGCTCACAAGCGACAATTAATGTGAATCACATTAAAATTTTAATGTGCAAGTGTGATAACGCCGTTATGCCGGCTTCAGAATTCAGGTCTAGCCCAGTTACCGATGGTCTCAAAAATCACAATAACAAGCAATTTTATTGATTTTTCAAAATCTAATGAATCATTTGCCCTTAATATTAAATCCTAAACAACAAAGAGATTTCCTAAGAAATCATGCTTGATGGGGAATTAGAGGAGTTAAACCAGATAGCTAAGCCTTAGGGCCCAAATAGATTCAGGCTGATCCTCGAGAATATTTAGCCTGTAGAACTTAACAATAAGGATTTATCCCAAACTGTCATTTACTTAGGGCTTAGGATCATCAGTTAGAAGTCCTTTGCATAAATTTCCTTTACGTAATCTTTTATTATCGAATTTTAAAACCTAAATACTCTCGAGGATCAGCCTGTATCTATTTGGGCCTTTAGGTCTGAAGCCCGTATAAATCACAGTAGATGCATGGTGGTCTCGAACTAAAATATCCATGTTTAAATGTACTTCAAATGAAGTTATTTTTTATTTAAATTTAAAGTTGAAAAATTAATTACAAACAAATGATGTGTATTGTGCATAAAATGCAATATTAATAAAATGTCAAATATGTTAATAAAATATCTCAATTAATTAACTCGTGGCTCATGATGACTTCAAAGGTGAAATGGGACAAGAGTGAGAGGTATTGTGCATAATTTTCAATATAGAGAGGAGTGCTCTCAAAGCTCTGCATGGGGTGACTATTATCAGTTATTTCATCATTAAAATCTCATATATGAAATATTTTGATCACTTGTGCCTGAGCATAACACCCGCTGAGTGTATTTTTGATGGTTTTGGTGGTTAAGCCTCAAAAGGTGGCATGAACCATAAGAAAATCACTTAATAGTTGGATCACGTTCTATATCTTTGCTGGGTTGATGGGTGGGTTGGGTTGTGTGCGTTTTCGTGGAAAATGGGCGGGTTTGAGACACAATTCAATCCCAGACTCTATGTCACGGAGTTAACATTTGTTATCGAAGCTCATTTAAACTAAACAAACATCAAGTTGAGAAATCCATGGGAATCAAGCCAAATCTCTCATCTCGTGTCACCACATGCGTCACACGCACTTTTATCAAAATAGACACACCAAATATTCCCTCGCATTTCACTTTTCCTGTTCCCACTGAATTTCCCATGAATTTTCCTCCACGACTAACATAGCCAAAAATTTTCCGCAGTACACCCATAACCTGGAGCTGCGGAAAATTCACCATCCAGCCCCCCTGCTACCACTACCACCCCCCTCTTCGTAGGGAAAATTTATCGCAATTGTCTCGAAAATACGAGGAACATAATTTAATTCGCACCAACATTAATCAGTCTCATATTTTTTGCATGATTTTCTACATTATAATCTCAGGGATTTTCATGGATTTCCCCACTAATTTTTCTTCTTGTGAAAATTCTACGGTGTGGAATTAAAATGATTTAACATTTTTCATGTACCCTGCCTGTATCCCTGCCCCCGTCACCCCCGCCCCCTTGCTATTTTAGTTTAAATTGTACTCGTTTTTAGGGCTAACGATCGATAAAAATCATTTGCAAATGTGAGAATTTTTCTCTATGATAAAGTACTTTGTTAATTCCAGAGAAAATGGTGTGAAATGTGTCGGGAGATAAAGTGTTGGAAAATTTATTCTTACATTTTCGCTCTGGTGAAAATGTCTGATTTATTTCAATTTTTGAATCAGCAGTGCATAAGTAATTCATTGCAATTCAATTTATTGGCATGAGAAATGGAAATGTGCAGAGAACTCTGCAGTTGAATCGAAAAACTTCTTTAGAAATTGAGTAATCAAAGAAGAACTAACAATTTTAATTTTTGGTTCTCCTGTATAATCACTATTTCAATTTATATTTCACAAAATTCCTGCAATGAAAATTATTAGGAACACTGAGGAAAATTTAAATGGAATTTTCTTAATTCTGTGTGTATTTTATTGCACAATTCTTAATAAAAATAATAGATAACAATTGGTTTATTGTTCTGGTTTTTAGTACAAATAAATAGAGACACATGAACATACAGTGGCGGCTGAAATAATATAATCACTTTAATAAATAAATATATTCATGCCTCACGTCAAATATGTCTTGTATTTTCCGTAAGAGGTCTCTATTTTGACACAGGATACGTCAATAGTGAAGTTCAACAAGGATTTTATTATTTTCTTGGTAACCTTCCCTTCATGTAGAAGTCATTCTTCATTAGAAGGTCTGGATGTCTAGCACCAGGTTTATCGAGTATTCTCATATGGCCTACTGGGTGACAACCAACCTTCCAAGTTCCAGCTGAGCGTAACCTTAGAGCTGCTATGCTCGCTTCCGATTTTATGAAAAGCAGTAGTGACGGCAAGATTAACATGACCTCCAGAGCAGCGGTTGGCGCTCTCCTTATAGCCTCTGTTATCGCAAGACAGGTCATTCTTTGAAGCCGTTGTAGTGCCCGCTCCGAATTTTTAAATTCGATACTCGGCCACCCTATCACAGCTCCGTAAGAAATTATTGGCCTAATGATAGCTTTGTACATCCATAATACGATGTTCGGCGAAAGACCCCAAATCTTACCGAAAAGTCATTGACAGCTGAAAAGCGATCTAAAGCGTGTCCGGGATTTAAATGCCAAGTTTTCGACATGATGATGGTCACAATAGGAATTGAGTTTTGCTTTGATTTTTTTTTTTGACTTTTCAAGAGAATTTCGTCAGCTTTTCATTTCTGAAAAAAATATTGTAAAAGGTTGTGTTTTGGCTGAGAAAAGTGATAAAAATGGAGAACCTGCGCAAATTGATCGTGGACACGTACCTAAAGAATCCAAAAGCGAGCTATTCTGAAATCGGAAGGATCACCGGAACGTGACCATCCACGGTGCGAAGGGTTATATTATGCTTCAAGGAACTCAGGACTGTTGTTCAAAAGACAGGATGTGGCAGAAAACCTGGAGCTGTAGACAAGAGGATGGAGAAGAGAGTGTTGGCGCTTTTCCAGAAGCAACCTTGCCTTTCAGTCAGAGATGTGGGCAAAAATCTGGGTATCTCCAAGAGATTAGTGCAGGGAATCAAAAAGAATAATGGATTGATAACGTACAAAGCTCAAGCTGCTCCCCATCGCACGGAAAAGCAGAGGCAAAGTGCCAAAACGAGGTCGAGAAATCTGAGTGATCGAGTTTTGAAAGGCTTTCAAGGATGCATTTTGATGGATGACGAAACTTTGGTAAAAGGTGAATTTACTCAGTTGCCCGGCCAACAGTTTTACACGGCGAAGACTCGTACGAGTGTAGCCAGCAAGTACAGGTTCGAAGAGTACGACAAGTTCCCGAAGAAATATGTGGTTTGGATGGCAATCTGCTCTTGTGGACGTCTCAGCGAAGAATTTTTCATGACAGGGACGATGAACGCGGATATCTACATTAAAAAGTGCCTCCAAAAACGACTTTTGCCACTGTATCAAAGCTACGACATCCTTCCTCTATTTTGGCCTGATTTGGCATCATGTGTCATTACGCGAAAGCCACCCTGGAATGGTTTTCCAACAACAATGTTAAATATGTAGATAAGAAGGTCAACCCGCCCTGCCTGCACTCGAGAAGTCCGCCCCATTGAGAAATACTGGGGAATTTTGAAAGGAGACTTGAAGAAGAAGGCTAATCCAGCCCAAGATTTGCAGGACTTCGCACGAAAGTGGAAGAAAGTCGCCAGAGATCGTGGGGACGACCTTGTCCAAAGCCTTATGAGGGGAGTAAAGAAGATGGTGCGAAGATTTCGCAGAGAAACCGCTTGAATAAAAAACCATAAAGTGGATTTGAATCACAATGAAATACCCTTTCAAGAAATATAAATAGTATTTTTATATGTACTATAGTTTTTTAATGAGAGTCATTTGTCTTTTTGTATTTAAATTAGGGACACGCTTTAGTTGCTGCATTACTGCGATTTTCCAGGTGTCCGTTCCAGGATAATTTATTGTCAAGTAAAATACCAAAGTATTTAACTTCCTTGTGAAGGACAAGTTCCTGCTCAAATAGCTTAGGTGCTCTGAGTCCTTCCAGTTTCGGTTTTCTCTTGAAAACGGTTAGTGCGATCTTACGGTAACTGACAGATTTCCGAGCAGAAACCTCTACAATTATATTTTTTCCATTTCCTAATCAATTTTTTATATTATATAGCCGTTTACGTGCGACTATTTGATAATTCCCCCGCCGTGTTTGACAGTACGTAAGAAATTAATTTGAACAATTCTTTGAAAAAAATCAACGGATTGGAAAAAATGTAAGAGTGAAAAAATACGTTTTTATTGGGTGATTTTATTATTTTGGCCGCTACTGTATATAAACAACAGTTCAAAGGGGTGGAGGAGGGGTATGTAATATGATAGTGTACAAAATGTTTATTGAAATATCTGTGAAAAATCAGCAAAATATCGGATGATGGTGCTATACCAATGAACAATGAAAAGAGGAAGTTCTTCTTCTGTATACTTTTTTAGTACATGACTGTTCACAAGAACTTCTCTTTGTGTTGGTTCTTGTCTCGACTGCTTTTCCCAGTCCTCGTTGTGTTCTAAAATCACCAAAAAGTCGTGGCAGAAACCAACAGAAAGAAAGGTCGATTACAAAGAATTACATGAGAACAGACGCGTACTAAAAAATGTTCAGGAGTAAAAATTTCATTTAGTTTCCCATTAGTACATTCATGTACTAAACTTGATGGCAATGAAAATTCGCTGCTTGGTGAGTTTGGAACTTATAGCGATCAGATTTTTTAGATTTTGCAAAATATGTGACTTTTTTTTAGTACACCCATGTGTACTAATTCAACTAAACTAAAATTTAATGTTACGCACTCGAAGCAATAATAAAATTTATAGTCAGTATTTAAAACGTCCAAATGACGTTAAATCATTAGCAGCACAGTAATTTAGATAACAATAAAAAAAACAAATTATTTTTAGTATTGACCTTTAAAATGAATTAAAAAATATGTTACACTTTTAGTGAAATTAATTTCTCTCTTTGTGTGTCAAAAGCAGAGGTAAAAAAGAAAAAAAATATCGTGCAATATTCAACCAATATAAACAATAAAATTTAATGACGACTATACTGACGATACTAACAATACAAATAGTGAGCAATAATAAAATTCTTTTGTGTATAAGTCCTGAAAGTGAATAAAAAAGTGTATTTTGCTGGTTTTATCATCACTTTTTGGCGTGCTATAGGTATAAAATATCTAACGAGAGGTAGCAGAGAATATGAGTAATTATTTAGATGAAAGAACGAAATGGTTCAATCTGTACAGTATAGCAAAATTTTGAAATAATGCATAAAGCATAATATAATTTAATTACTCCACCTATGTGGTATTCCACAGTGGTTTTGGTGAGAGGATATTGCTGGAATATTGCACGGGAGGAATCGTACAATGAAAACTTTTCACATGTGTTTACGTGAGCCTCAATAAAATTACCATGAAAATTATGTTTTTGAAGAGGTAGAATGAAAAAGATCTAGAGAATTTTGTATAATAATTAAATAGAGCGAGATTTTGCACAAAGTAACTTTTTCAACTTATTCCCTTTCTGGCAACATCTCTATATAAATTGCACAATATTTTATCTAAAGAGTATATACGGAATATAATGTGCAGCCGGGTAAAAAAAAGTTTGTCTTGATGACAAGATGGGATTTTTCTTTCTAACAATCCTTAAAACTTTTTATTGCTCTAACTCTGAGAAAGTACAATGTATATAATCCCTCGAATTTTCTTTCCCTCCATAACTCCATTTTCCACCCCTGAGAGGTTACAATTTCGCAAAGTTATGCGAATCTTATTTCCTTGTTCTGCCTTCAGCGGCCTAATGGCGAAACGGTAAGAGACATTAACTTTCGTTCTTTTGGTTCCTTACCGTGTATTTTTAAATTTCGAAAACGGCTTTTCAGATCTTATTTTGAAGGTTGTCTGGTTTAAGATTTAGCCTATAAACCATTCAAATGGTCAAATTTGGATTTAAGTAAAAGGTCTTAAGATTTCCAATCTAGCTGTATTGGCTTTAATCGGTTTTGAATCGGTAGAGTAGGGGCAGACTTATAGGCTTTGCACATACTCTACCTTTGAACATTTCATATTTTTCCCATATGTCTTAAACCTAAATGGAACTTAGCATCGCATAATTATTATTATCAATAAACTCAATGAAATGGTTATCAGAAAAATCACTAAGATTTTTTTATACATTTAAAAATAATTAATATCCATTGAAAAATACAGTGCCCGCTTTGTAATCCGGATGATTGGGAGACAATATGACAGATGTCCGCTTCGTAATCCGGATGGATTTTTTGAATTTGTTCAACGTCTCGAAAATATAATACAAGTCTTTTTCTAGAATTAGATTAAATGATTTAAAGAAGCTTTAAAAAGACATAATTAGAGAATTTTAAACTATTATACTTGATTTATTAAACAAAAACTTCAGAAGATAATTCATTTTCATTGCTGAACACATATGCTTACATGACCTCAAAATTATTTTAAATGTAACCGTCGATAACTCGTCCGGATTACGGCGATCCGGATTAGAGAGCGGGCACTGTATTTCACTTTAAGCAACATGACTATGGCAATACAATTTTTATAATTTCAATGCTCACCGCTAGGAGCGCGATATATAGTGTCCTTCATATATATTTGGTAGGGGAGACCTGGGCAGAATTAGGCACGCATAGAATTAGACAGTGGCTGAGGGATGTTATAGCGTGACTTTGAAGACCTATTGAGAGAACTACCAAATGAAAATTTCATTTGCTGGCTAATTCGGCCCCGGTCTCTCTTAAGGAGTATTTCCTATGGGAGCTTCTTGGCACCAAGGTATGATGGTGTCTTATGATTTTTCTGGTGCATATAGTAGATAAACTATTTATTTCCACCATCAGTTGAACAGCGTTTATGGCATGACGGATGGTTTCTCTCTCTCTGTTACGGCCTGGCCCATTATTTAAATTAAACATTTGTAAATTTGTAAACAAATTGGTATGAGAGAGATGACAATAAAACGAATGAATGAATATAAGGCTTAACAATTTGGTCAGACAGGGTATTCCATTTGTAATCACAAGCGTAAGATTCAGTTATTTCAAAACTGTATAAACGTCTATTAGACAGATGGTGCTATGAGTCAGGTAGGGGGAAGTGGGGCACCTTTAAAATTTGATTTTAAAATTAAAATTTAGTTCAATCTAATTTTGAGCGGGAGAGAATGAGATAGACATATGTAAAACGTATGAGAAAGAAAGTGATGTGAATTTTGATTTTATGAAATTTTTCTGATCTAAAATGTGTGCCGGAACTATAAGGATCCGTCTCATTTTTTACCCCAGGAAAATTTCACTAAAGCGAAATTCAGATTATTTTCATTCTGAAATGTTTTGCATAAATCTCTCTTACTCTTTCACACTCTTCTCTTCTTTTGAACATCACACCAAATTTAATTTAGTTCAATCTAATTTTGTGTGGTAAAGAATAAAATCAACATTTGCAAAACACTTGAGAGAGAAAGAGCTGTGACTTTAAATTATACAAAATTTTCCTGATCTAAAATATGTGTCCAAAATTACTGACTCAATTCCTAACCCAAATTGATTTTTCAATTACTTAAATGGATTTATTATGCTTCCAGCACACTTTTAGATAAGGAAAATTTCATTTAATCAAAATTGATAGCTCTTTCTTTCTCAAATGTTTTGCATTTGAATATTGATATTGGTGTGACGTTCAAAAAAAGAAGAAGAAACAAAATGAACGCAAAATGTTTGAGAAAGAAAGGGATATAGTAGACTCTCTCTCAATCGGGCATTTCGGGCATCAGAGATTTGGGCATCAAAAACATTGTAAATTCCACAAAAAGCGATAATATATGAAGAATCACGATAAAACAAGAGAAACTACAGCGAATTTGAACAAATTTGCTTTAAAATCTAACGTGATAATATTGTCAATAAAATTTTGCACCCGTTTGAGGGAGAGTCTACTGTATGAATTTTAATTTCATGAAATTTTCCGAACCAAAAAGTGTTCCGGAACCATTACTGTCTAAAAAAGATATTTTTTGCACAGCAAAATAGACTTTTTGACTAAGCGAATGGTCCTACTGATCAAAACTAGACTTATACTGAAAATTCTAATATATATAGTGATCAAATAAATCAAATTATAATTAAGGTCGGTCCTCAGGAATATTTAGCCTGTAGAATTTGGCGGTAAAGGATGAATCCAAATTCACTGAAATTTTAGAATCATGGATTAAAGTATCTTTCAATAAATTTCCTTTATATATTTCTTTACCGCTCATAAGACTTTACAATTTTGGGGCTAAATATTATTTAGGATCAGCCTAAGTCTATTTAAGGTTAGCTTTTTTCCCAGGACACTTCTAGAACCTTCGCAAGCAGATATTTCTTTTGAGAACTTCTTGAAGATTTCCGGATATACGATTTTTTAGTATCAAACATTAGTATATCCTTATGACCTTGAATTATTCTTTGCGATATTTTTTCAAGGTTAAAATTCAAAGGCCTCAGAAAGATTTTTTTAAAATTTTAATGTATAAGGATTCATTTAACATTAAATTAGATATAAACGAAGTATGTTAATGATGATGGAACATATTCAAAATGTCCTAATTTGTTCGAGCATTCTGCGAATTGTCCATTATGATTTTCTCTGGTAGTGTCTCATTGCATAGTTGGAAAATTGTCAAGAATGAAAAATTTGTAGTAAGACGGAAAATATTTCATAAATATGTTTGGAGTATTGTAAAAAAAATTATTGAATGACACAATTGTCCCCTCCATTCCCCTATATTCTACGCGCAAAATGTAACTTTATGGCTTCACAATTGCGCCTTGTTTCAACTTAATTAACCTGAGCGAATTGTTCACTTTTGGCATATTTTGTGAGGCTTCTGCAGTCTTGTTTACTTGATGAAGACATTAATTAAATGAATAATTTATAATGAAAGATTCCTTACAGATATGTACACTGCATCAGCTGCTACATGCAAAATTTTCTTTTTCCCATCTATATTTTTCCACTATTTGCATGTTAATAAAATTGTTCCCATTCCCCAGAATCCCCTTTTTTTCCTGCTACGAGCACTGTGTGTCACCAAGGGGATGGAGCTTTGAAATCCCTGGGTGAGGGTGCAAAATTCCCATTGGAGCAGTTTCTATTTCGAGAGTTTAGGGGGAATGGGGGAGACATGGTAGCACACAAAAAAAATATGAGGAGACACATAATGAATATTTTGGTGGGATTTTTTGGTCATTGAAGCATAAATTTCCATAATTTTTCAATCTTCAAATAAATTCATACATTTGTGTGTGTGTGTTTTTTTTTTCGTGGCACAAAGTGCAGATATATCATCGTCAGATATCATACTAGCTCTCCACTCAACTATTTACCAGAATAAAAAATTGCTTTTGTCCTGTAGATAAGACAGGGATTTTCCATTTTCATGAAATTATATTTACATCAACAGATGAGAGGGGTATTAAAATTTGATTTGCATATAGAGAAATGCCATGGGAGTAGAGACAACGTAATTTAACCCGTAATTTAGAATGACACTTTGTGCAATTATTTAAAATTAAAAAAAATAGAGAGAATAAATGTCACATGGATAACTCGGTGTAGCAATTTAAAATTTGAATTATTTCTTTCAATGCTGTGGGTGACACTTTAGACTTCAGATAAATCTGGATAATCCTGATAACATCGGTTATCGTTTTATTGTGATAATTAATCCGTACGTCAGGATTGTGATATACCTGATATCTCAGATAATCCTTGGTACACTTGTATAATAAGATCTGAAAGAGAAATACAACATTTTTACACAACATAATTTACGAGTGACAGTTTAGATATTTGACAATCTGGATAGCTACATCCTTCTTCTCTGACCTATGATATTTTATCAATATTACGATTTTCGATCAAATAGTTTTAAACTTTAATGATTGAGAAAAAATTGAATAATACTACGTAAGTTCCATATAAAATTTTGGATAATCCATCTGTGTCAGGATAACAAAATCAGTGTATTTTTTCAGTTTTTTTTCAATTATGTAAGCTTAAATTAAAATTATCTAAAAGAACTTAACTATATCCATACTATAACTGTTATGTACCTACAGGTATTGCATCTGACACCTTGGATAACTGTGGATAAGGTTATCCATGATTATTTTTATCTTGTTCTCCGGATTTTTAAGAGATGAATTCTCAATTTTCCACCTAAATTGCTTTAAAAATTTTAAGTGACCAGAATTTACATTAAAGGATTCAACTGAGTTATGCCTGAATATTTGGATAACCGATGATAATATAGATAACTACCTTCCACCTTATACTTGATTAAAATTTATCAGAAATCCCGAATTTTAGGACTTCCTTTGTTAGATTATTACTTAAATTCAGTTTTTCTGTCTAACACTAAGCAGTTATTTATCACCTGCTTGGATAAAAATGGATAATCTTGATAATTGTTTTTTAAATTAGTCTTCAGGTACTTAAAAAAAAGCTCAGCTTTAAATTATATGGATTTCATAGAGAAAAGGTATGAGAATATTTTTGCGCTTTAAATTTAAATTAAAAGATAATACAAATGAGGTACATAAAAAATTCGGATTATCCATGACAGCTTAGATAATTATTTTATCGTTTTTTTAAATTAACTTCTGAAACAATTATTAATTTTTATCAAAAAATTTCAAATAGAAGTAGAGAAGTAAGATTCAGTAATATCACGCAAGTTGCGATTAATATATTGGATAATGAAACCTCTAGGATACTGCAATATCTCTGTCATATCCCTTTTTATAAATTGAATCATTGAGTAGATATTTACTTTGAGTAATTCATACTAAGATAGTTGTGGCAGGTTAATTATTTTCATCTAATTCCTGAAACATCTGACATTTTCTAGTCAAATTTTATTAATTAATCCCCAAAAAAGTCTCGAATGGATCAAAAGCACAAAAAGGCTTAATTCCGAATATTTTAAAATCCCGAAGTCTCAATACAGAATGCTAAAATCCGAAAAGCTAAAATTCCGAATGGGCCAAAATTATTACTGGGTCGAAATCCCGAAAGGATCAAAGAAAGTTATGAAAAGCTAAAATCTCAAAAAGAAAAAAATCCGAATGGGTCAAAAATTTGAAAAGATAAAATTCTGAAAAGCTTTAATCCCGGAAGTCAAAATTACAAATTCTTAAATGTACTATCGCTACTGTCACGATTGCACTCGCTCTTGCTGGAGATAAAGGGAAATTTTCCATGTTTCGGAAAATTATTCTACACATTATCCCTCGTGTAATTTTATTCTTTTCAGAATTTTTTGACCCATTCGAGATTTTGGTTTTTCGATCTTCGGCTTTTCGGTATATTGACCCATTCGGGATTTTGGCTTTTGGGTTTTGGACCCGTTTATGACCTAGTTTGACAGAAGACGTGACTTGTGTTGGTGAAGACATAATGTAATTTGAATTAGAACGGATATTATGTCTGATAGGGTAAAATGAGGTAATTTGGAACCATTTACAATTTGGGACATTTTAGATTTTCTTATTGTTTCACAGATGAGCAAAGAGAAAACAAAGACCGCGAAATATAAAAAAAGACGATTATGAAGAGGAGAAGCTTTTGTTCCTTTTGAATATCTAAAACAGTGAGAAAATCTCAAATGTCCCAAACTGTAAATTGTTCCAAATTATAGGGTAAGGAACCTACGTAACAATTTATTGACAATAATATGGTGATCGTCGGATGGGAAATTTCAGTCCAGAGTAAAAACTCTTCTTTCCAACGGTGGGAAGAAGAGTTTTTTATTCTGGGCTGAAAGTTCCAAATGACCTCATTTTACCCTATAAAAACTTTTCATAGAGCTTTTTATTTTATTTTATCAAATTGTATTATATTTAATCATAAATCCTGGAATAAAAGGAAGATTTGTGACATGTCGCTTATTCAAGATGGTTTCTGAAAGAAAAAATAGGGTTGCCAGAAGGTATAAAAAATGAAAGAATCCTAAATTGAAAATTTGCGAAAAATTGTCCCAAATCGTCAAGTTGATATCGCGGGATGACTTGACGAGATGAGACTTAACGAAACTTTAAAAGTGACAATTGAGACAATTTTGACAGCTTGGATAAATGTATTTGAAATCTTCTATCCAATAAACGGGATGTCTAATGAATATTATCACAAATTAGAGAATCCTTATCGCTGTTTTTTATAATTCAGCTCGGATTTATGGTTATTCTCGCACTTTTTTTTCTGAACTATTTTTCTCCTCATTCTCTCAACATGGTACATGTGACTGTAATTATCAACCATAAATAAAAGTAATGAGATAGTACGTAAATTTTCAGTTTTTGACATGTTGATTAATGGTCAGTGTGTTACTCATACGTTCGTTGGAACTTTTTTTTTTGCCACTCAATCCCTCTGCATTCAAATGAAAGCTCTCACTTTCTGGTCCAAGCACAAAAAAGCTCTCTTTCCACCTCCACTCTCAACATTTTCCTATTCAAACTTTCCCCAAAAAAACCCCATATACATATGTGTGTAGGGTGAATGTATATGAAATTTTAATTTAAACTTTCACCCAGGGTGAACAAGTGCAACTAAATGCTGAAAACTCGTCCATTTGGCCGTCACAGAGAAAAGGGCTGAATTATTTGAGGAGGAAAAAGGTTAATGTTGCGTGGTCAAATTCTTAATAGACTTTTTGGATATTTTGGAGAAAGAGCTGGGCAACTTTATGATAAATTGCAAAAAATGTTCATTCAAAGAAATTTCTGCTCATACAGCTTCTATAAAATTTAATTGTCTACACTTTGGACCACCATACTAGCAAAAAAAAATGCATTACTTTTGTGGATACTACAAAAATAAAATAAAAATATAACCTGGCGAAAGGAAAAAAAAAATGAATAATTTACAATGTAGAAATTTTCTTTTGCTAGAACAGCATTTTTTCTCAAGATAGAGTGAAACTGAGGCCAGAAATATGCTGTGAAAAAGGGATGAAAAAGTTTTGTCTGCTGAAGTCAATTATATTAAATTTAATTATATTGTACTTTGAGATAAAATATATTCTCTCCATTTTTTTGTTCATACTTTTATTTGATTGTTTGCGAATGTAAAGGAAAAACTTGGCAAAAAAGGCAGGGAAATAGCACATTTTGCTTGCAGTTCCAAACAAGAACCGACGAAGAAAAGGAAGTAAGAAAAATGGGGCATAAAAAGACAATTAATTCACTTTGTGCAGATTTAAAACAATAAATAAATAAAAATACACAATGGAAATAGGGAAACAATGAGGAAACATTAAAGAATCTCTAAAGAGAGCAGAAATTTGAGATCTGCCACACTGGCGGCTGTTTTTTTCACTGACAACGATATGTTACGTAAATCAATATGATTACAAAAAGAAATAATTAAAAATTTTATTTTTATGTTTTTAAAAGTTAATTATAGAAATAAGAAAATTTAAACTTAGCACTCAAACAGACAATGAACTTAGTAATAAAATACTAAAATGTTTCAAATTTGAGGTTGTCTTTGTTTTAAGGTAAGTGCGCCAAATTTCGGCCACTGTGAGTGTAATTTCGGCCAAGCAATTAAATGAATTACAATTATGGATTTAATCTTCGAATAGTCAATGAATTTATTTTGCTTTTAAATATTTATTCATTTAATTATGTATTAACACAAAAATAGTTAAATGTTAGGTATAATTTGAATTCAAATCGTGTTGTTGAAACTCAATGTGGAAAGAGTATTACAAAAAATGTGACAGATCGCTTGTGTTTCTAGAAGTCGTGTGATTGTGGAGAAGTACAGAGGGTTTTCCTTCGATGTTTTCCATGAAAATTGATTAGTTTTCATTAAAGATTCTTTCTATTTAAGTTAATAGTGAATCATTCTTTAAATTTCGGGTGAAATTTTTTAGCTGGATCAGTACCGGCAAAAGTGAGCAAAAATATCCGGATCAGCTTTAAAGAAAATGTAAGCTTTTCCCGAAAAATCCTTATAGAACACAATTAGTAGCTTTAGAATAGATCTTTCAAGAAAAAAAATGCAGGTAACATAGGAATTAAATCAGGAAATATTTAATTTCTTATACAGAATAACAAAATATTGGGTCATTTTTCTGGGCACTGTATTTTTGGAACTGAATGAAATGTAGGTTCAAATTTGACATCATATTCAAGCTTTCCAAAAAAGTTTTTTGTAACATTTGACACACAATTGAAAAAAAACTGATCTTATATTAGGCTAAATGGAGAAAGAATCTGAAAATGGTGATTTTAAAAGGATTTACCTTTTGTAAAAAATATATTAGCACGTTTCATTTTATTTCAAAAATTTTATTTAAAAAAAATACTTAAGGTTCTTTGAATATAATAATTATTATTAGATAATTTCATTATAACCATTTATTTTTATAAGCATCAAAAAATTAAAAAGTTGATGTAGATGCCACAACTTTATGGAATATTTTTTAATGGCTTTCAATACATATCCAAACCCAGGGGCATGACATTTCTCATGTTTCCCATATGTTTCTAGCGAGCCGAAAAAACTTTTGAATTTATTAGCTATTTTCTGTAATTGTAGAATGAATTAGCAAAAAATACTAATACAAAATAAAAGCCAATTTAATAACGAAGAGGCAACCGAAAACCCTGAATTGGCAATCTACATAGTTTTGAAGATATCTCGTGAAATGTGTACGAAAACAGGAAAAAATTTACACTAAAACTGGCCGCATTTTTCAGAGCTAATGTCGCCCCCCCTGTCCAAACCATTGGAAGTTTGAACGTTTAAACTGACGAGTTTTACAAAAGTGAGCAAGTTCATGAAATGGACATTTATCTTAATAAAATTGCGATTAAAACGTTCTGCCATCCTGTAATTCCACAAAACTACCCAAAAATTCACTTTTTGCAAAAAGTGTCAATAATATCGAAATTCGAAATTGCAGAACAATCAGCGCTAAAGCGACAAACACATGAACTTGCACTTTAAGCTTCCGGTAGATTTTCAAATAGGTTTGGCTACGCTTTGGAGTGGCTTTGTCTCTTCGAAAGGTTATTACTGAACGAAGCCAATGAGGATCATATTAATAATCCCCAGGTTGACTTATTTGGGGGGTCATCCAAAGACTCCAAGCCGATATCTCTAACCATTTACCCCCCAAATTACAGAACATGAAGAAAATGAGAAAAATGGATTTTACTGCTCTTTTGTGAAGTTTAGAGCCATGGCATAACGAAAAGAACTATCAATTTCGTTTTTTATACAGTAAAAGTTTAAAAGATCTTCTAGTTAAAAAAATGTTAATTACATCTGTTAGGCTAGGATCGGTTGCAACTCACGTCACAAAAACAAAAAATAAATAAACTTTTGTAAGTTATATATATCCTTATACTTAGGAAACATTGTATCCTTTAGGCATGAAATAAACTTCAAAATTGAATTGAAAATCAGGTGTGCCGGAACGATAAAGATGTGACAAAAGCATTACTACCCCAAAATCGCTACACTGCTGCCGATAATCTTTTCTAAGAAGCCATCTCCAAAGTGATCCACATACCATCTTTTGGTGATAGTGTAAAAGATCCATAGTTAAAAACAGGGGGTATAACAGTCCTTGGAGATACGTTAACTCGGTATTTAGAAAGTAAGCTGGCTAATCCAATCTTAGCCTGCACCATGCCAAGTCTCATTGCAATACAATTCCTAGGGCCTTCTCCAAACGGAAGCCAAGCATAGGGATGACGGTTCTTGATGTTATCTTCGGTGAATCTTTCAGGATCGAATTTTTCGGGATCTGGGTAGATTTCAGGATCATGATGGATTGCATGTACTGGGATAGCTATATAAGTTCCCTTGTCGATCACATGATTGGTGTTAGGAACTGAATAATCCTGGCCACAGAGTCGTAAGAGATAATCAATTACTGGATATTTCCTCAATGTTTCTGTTCAAGTAGATTTTAATATTAAAATTTGGGAATTTGCATAATTTTACAAAATCACCTTTTATGATTTGATCGATATACTTCATCTCCATGCATGCTTCATACGTATATTCATCGTTGTATTTTTTCAGGATTCGATTCACTTCTTCTCTGGCTTTCTCTTGAATATCTTGATGTTGAGCTAGTTCATAAACAGCTAGTGTCAGAGTTGATGCAGTTGTTTCGTAGCTTGCATTGAAAATTGCGTACATCTGCGCAACCAATTCTTCAAATGTTATTTTTCCTAAACCCGTAGAGTCACTATCGAGTTTTCCCGTATTTTTGATTTGCATTAAGAGTGATAGAAAATCATCCCTCTTTATGTCATTCTTCTCACGATACTCAACGATTTCTTTGAAGAATCTCATGAAGAATTCTGCTACGTCGGTTTTGATAATTTTCATTTTCAACATGCGACTGAAATCTTGAAACATTGTTGAGAATATAACACGCATGGCCTCGAAGAAGGTAAATTCATATAATCTTTTTCCAATTCTTCGAAATTCTGTATTGGGTTTCTTGAAGCTGTTACATTCAATGCCAAAAGCACAATTTCCAATGACGTCAGTTGTGAATAGCAAAAAAATATTCTTAATTTCAATTGTTTCCTTCTTCTTTGCAAATTGCTCTAAATAATTTTGAAATTCTCTAGCAACATTTACTATTATATTGTGCATCATCTTCAATTTTGCTGTTGAGAAAGTAGGGCTCATTTTATTCCTCAAAGTTCTCCAACGTTTTCCAGATACAAATGCCAAATTACCAGATAGAGGATCGTCTTTTTCATTACAGTAGGTTCCCCTGTCAGTGAAGTACTGGAAGTCTCTTGTTAAAATACTTTTCAACAATTCTAAATCTGTTGGAATAACAACGGGCATTAGAAATATATAAATACCACCAAAAACGTTTTTGCCCTTCAATTCTTTATAAATTTCTGAAAATATATGGATTCGATGATTGGTTATTTCCGTCATTTTAGTAAATCCAAATGGAAATTTAGGTTTCACATAAGGGACTCCTCTCAATTCCCAATACTCAATCTTTTTCTTCACATACAGATATCCTGCCACAAATATGATAACTATTGCCACTGGGATTAGACTCAAATCCATTTTGGATTTATTGAGGCAAGGCACTGTCGCGGTCAATTTTAACTGGGCGAGATCTCTGAATGTACTAAGAAAATTTGTATGATTCGCAATTTGTATACCTAATTACCCTAATTATCATTACATGTTATTTGAATGATTCAAAATAAAAAGTAAGACTATTATTTGCAAAAATAAGGATTTAATTGGTGTCTTTAGCGAAGTCGTATTATAGAAATTTTTTCTCGGTCATTTTAATTTATTTCTAAATGTCATTCACAAATGTTTATTCAAAAATAAAATCCTAGCTCTAAAAATAGCTTATTAGAACTTTTATGTTCTATTCAGTAATAACGTTTCGAAGAGATAAAGCCAGTCCAAAGCCTAGCCAAACCTATTCGAAAATCTACCGGAAGCTTAAAATGCCAGTTCACGTGCTGCCATTTCGAATTTCGATATTCTTGGCACTTCAATCGTCAACAATATCAACTTGTCAACCAGTGTGTAACCCTATAAAAGAAAATCCTCGGTGCTTCTTCAAACGACTTTTCCAAGACACCAATTAAATCTTTATTTTTGCAAATAATAGTCTTACTTTTTTATTTTGAATCATTAAAATAACATGAAATGATAATTAGGGTAATTAGGTATACAAATTACGAATTATGAAAATTTTCTTAGTACATTCTGAGATCTCGCCAAGTTAAAATTGACCGCGACAGTGCCTTGCCTCAATAAATCCAAAATGGATTTGAGTCTAATCCCAGTGGCAATAGTTATCATATTTATGGCAGGATATCTGTATGTGAAGAAAAAGATTGAGTATTGGGAATTGAGAGGTGTCCCTTATGTGAAACCTAAATTTCCATTTGGATTTACTAAAGTGACGGAAATAACCAATCATCGAATTCATATATTTTCAGAAATTTATAAAGAATTGAAGGGCAAAAACGTTTTTGGTGGTATTTATATATTTCTAATGCCCGTTGTTATTCCAACAGATTTGGAATTGTTGAAAAGTATTTTCACAAAAGATTTCCAGTACTTCACTGACAGGGGATTCTACTGTAATGAAAAACATGATCCTCTATCTGGAAATTTGGCATTGGTATCTGGAAAACGTTGGAGAACTTTGAGGAATAAAATGAGCCCTACTTTCTCAACAGCAAAATTGAAGATGATGCACAATATAATAGTAAATGTTGCTAAAGAATTTCAAAATTATTTAGAGCAATTTGCAAAGAAGAAGGAAACAATCGAAATTAAGAATATTTTTTCGCTATTCACAACTGATGTCATTGGAAATTGTGCTTTTGGCATTGAATGTAACAGCTTCAAGAAACCCAATACAGAATTTCGAAGAATTGGAAAAAGATTATTTGAATTTACTTTCTTGGAGGCAATGCGTGTTATATTCTCAACAATGTTCCAAGATTTCAGTCGCATGTTGAAAATGAAAATTATCAAAACCGACGTAGCAGAATTCTTCATGAGATTCTTCAAGGAAATCGTTGAGTATCGTGAGAAGAATGACATAAAGAGGGATGATTTTCTATCACTTTTAATGCAAATCAAAAATACGGGAAAACTCGATGGTGACTCTACGGGTTTAGGAAAAATAACATTTGAAGAATTGGTTGCGCAGATGTACGCGATTTTCAATGCAAGTTACGAAACAACTTCATCAACTCTGACACTAGCTGTTTATGAACTAGCTCAACATCAAGATATTCAAGAGAAAGCCAGAGAAGAAGTGAATCGAATCCTGAAAAAATACAACGATGAATATACGTATGAAGCATGCACGGAGATGAAATATATCGATCAAATCATAAAAGGTGATTTTGTGAAATTATATAAATTCCCAAATTTTAATATTAAAATCTATTTGAACAGAAACATTGAGGAAATATCCAGTAATTGATTATCTCTTACGACTCTGTGGCCAGGATTATTCAGTTCCTAACACCAATCATGTGATCGACAAGGGAACTTATATAGCCATCCCAGTGCATGCAATCCATCATGATCCTGAAATCTACCCAGATCCCGAAAAATTCGATCCTGAAAGATTCACCGAAGATAACATCAAGAACCGCCATCCCTATGCTTGGCTTCCGTTTGGAGAAGGACCTAGGAATTGTATTGCAATGAGACTTGGCATGGTGCAGGCTAAGATTGGATTAGCAAGCTTACTTTCTAAATACCGAGTTAACGTATCTCCAAGGACTGTTATACCCCCTGTTTTTAACTATGGATCTTTTACACTATCACCAAAAGATGGTATGTGGATCACTTTGGAGATGGCTACTTAGAAAAGATTACCGGCAGCAGTGTAGCGATTTTGGGGTAGTAATGCTTTTGTCACATCTTTATCGTTCCGGCACACCTGATGCAATTAACATTTTATTAACTAGAAGATCTTTTAAACTTTTACTCTATAAAAAACGAAATTGATAGTTCTTTTCGTTATGCCATGGCTCTAAACTTCACAAAAGAGCAGTAAAATCCATTTTTCTCATTTTCTTCATGTTCTGTAATTTGGGCGGTAAATGGTTAGAGATATCGGCTTGGAGTCTTTGGATGACCCCCTAATAAGTCAACCTGGGGATTATTAATATAATCCTCATTGGCTTTGTTCAGTAATAACCTTTCAAAGAGACAAAGCCACTGCAAAGCGTAGCCAAACCTATTCGAAAATCTACCGTAAGCTTAAAGTGCAAGTTCACGTGTTCGCCCCTTAGTGCTGATTGTTCTGCAATTTCGAATTTCGATATTATTGAGACTTTTTGCAAAAAGTGAATTTTTGGGGTTTTGTGGAATTACAGGATGGCAGAACGTTTTAATCGAAATTTTATTAAGATAAATGTCCATTTCATGAACTTTCTCGACTTTGTGTAACTCGTCGGTTTAAACGTTCGAACTTCCAACAGGTTTTTAGGTAAGTTCTCTCTGATCATATGTTATATCATATCTCAGTTTCGAGGTCAAAAAACAGTCTGAGAGAAAAATTGCACATGGATTATGCAAATGTAGCTAATAAAATTCTCTAATAAAGCTAATAATAATTCTCTATCAAACCCAGAAAACAGATTGTTAGGGACAGTCCTAGTTTTCGAGATATTTTTGATTAAAGTTGCCAAAAAGTTCGATTTTTCCATGTTTTCTTACGTATATGAGACTACAGCGCCCCTGGTGTCAGCCAATAATTTATTGGGCATCTAAAGGAGAACAAATGTTCCCCTACTAAGAAATAAATCGGTTCAGCAGAATCGGAGATATAGGCACCCGAGTATCAAAAAAACGGCAAAAACGTTTTTTTTTGCCTAGATTCCATGCGGAAAAACAAAATAAAATTAAAATGATAAATATTTTCGTAAATCATTTGACCCTAGTAATAGAAAAAATAGCATGAGAACCCAGGGACAAAAAAAAGTTTAAAATTGTTGCACAGTGTAATTTTATGCCTCGACACGATTAATAATAATAGGATCCATATGATAAATTTATAAATTTATTTAGGTCTCATCCACTGAAATTGAATATCTAATTAAAAATAACGCAGGGTTTACAACTACCCCGTGTTTACAACTGCCCCAGTTTCCCCTATACCAAGAAAATGTGTGAAAGAAAAATTTACTGAAATCGTAAGAACGTTCCTCATATATTGGACCATTCCTCATTAAACGAAAAACCTTGAAAATCATTGAAAACTTCACTTTTATTATAATTATAAAAAGTCTTTAACCCTTTAACGACGAGACAGTTCTCGCTGACCGAAAATCAGAATAAAAATGAAATCGATAAACAAAACTTGTGAAACGTCTTATAACCTTCAAAAAGCCAAGAGAGTGATTTGGTGTATTTTTTGTCTTTATGGACGATAGGTATAAAAATAGCCAAAAAATTTAAGTAATTTTCCTAACAATACCAATGACTGATAATTTTCACTCTAATGAAAAATATTATGCTTAAGTATTGTAGTTTATTTTTCCAAAACGGTTTTGCTTAAAAAAATTGGATGTATAAAAAATAAGTAAAATCAATTTTCAATATGAGAATTGAAAAGAATCGTAATTTTTGAGCTTAAAAATTTACAACACAGCAAATAGCTGGAGACTTGCAAAAAATATCCTAGATTCATTCAATCTTCTACTTTGCAATTACGTACAAAAATGAGAAAAAAAATAACTTTAGATAGTCAGGAAAAATTCTTTTCTTTATGGGACACCGGTGTTCCAGTCGTCCTTAAAGGGTTAATTTCCTAACTGAAATTTAAATTCAAAATCTTACTTACCAGGAAGCTTTAAATCGATCACAGTGCCACCTGACATCCCGTCAATATGACATTTGCTGTCACTTTCTTGTGATTGATTTTGGCATGGCTGACAGTAGATGTTGCAGAATTTTGATCAGCCTCAGTTGAGGAGTTTTTCCTCAGAATTTTTCGGAAGTAATGCCTTAGACACACTTACGACTTAAGCCGAGAGAAGGCTTAATGTAATTGTAATCAAAATAATGATTAGATTACATTTCCATCAGTTTCTGACTAATCCGTCTCTAGGCTTGAGTCGAGAAACGGCTTAGTTAGTGGGAAACTGTATAGGGGAAACTAGGGGACCACCAAACACGGGGTAGCACTAAACACTGCGATTTTTTAATCAGATATTCTACTTCAGAGGACAAGACTTATAGAAATTTATAGGCATTATAGGGATGCTTGTCCACTGAAGAAATGGTCGATATAGTCCAAATAGTTTAGAACTAAAAATTAGTGGTTGGTGGTACCCCGTGTTTGATGGTGCCCCAGTTTCCTCTAAGGTTATAGTCGGATTATCATTTGAGTTAAATATTTGGTAATTCTGATAATTCTACTACAGTGGTAGCTTTTGTAATTTGCTGTACTGTCAGTCTAATGATAATAACGCCACCATTCGGTAAACAGGGACAACAATTCTTTGGCGAGTTAATGGTAAATCTTACGTTACTATTACCCAAAGATTAATTCCCCAGTTTAGAAATTTTTTTCAAGTAGTCTGAATCTTCTGCTGCTCCTGTTTTTATCTCACATCGTAATAATTCAGTTTCTTGTTCATTGTACTTTACGAAAAGTCTTTATTATGGTTCTTAACCCATTCAGTCAATGTACCAGAAATACTTGAGATAGAATGTTCATATTTTGGGATTAGTTTCCTACAGATTAGTAGATGAATTTTTTGAAAAGAAAATTTTTTTATCTCATATGGGGGCGCGGGGAGCCTCTGTCAAACACACGTCTTAACGGTCACTGAATTTAAATTTTGTGCATTAATTCAATACAAACTCTATTGCTTTAGATAGAGTAACTATCCAAGAACACCAATTGGCAACTAGAATTCAAGTCAGGAAAGAGGAAAGAGGCCAATTTTAACAAATTCGACGGGATGTCGTATTTTTCGTCCGCCAATTTGAGCAAAAATTTTGCATGACCTTCCGCGAAGCAAGAAAATAATAACAAAATGTATTTTCATCTCTGTCGGACTATTTTTCTCAAGTAACTGAATAACTAACGTTACTAAAAATCCATTCCTGACAGCAATGCAGATAAAAATTGCCCAGAAATAAATCATAAAAAATCACTCAATTTGCGTATGATGTATAATACAATGGTATGGAATGGGTTAATTAAATTGTTTGATATTGAATGCTGTCCGAAATTTGACACAGTTCCTCCATGTTCTTCTTTCCATGATTTCTCTACATTTTGAATTTGAATTTGTAGAGTGTACGGCCAATTTGACAATTGGTAACCCAGTCAATGGTGGCGGAACCCAGAAATTCTAATCTTTCAATTTTTTTATTTTGAAATTAAATTTATTCAAACTTAAAAACAGGAGCTTTTCTGTTGTTTAATAGAAAATCTTGACACAATTCTTTTTGTCCCCAGTGATACAAGGAACTCCAAAGCCTTTTCTATTTAAATACCAAAAAAAATCTAGCAGTGTCCAAATAACTTTTTAATTAAAGAATTTATATATCTTTTACTCATTTCCACGTTTCTTTGCACACTTTATTGCATTTGAATGGAGTCACAATTTTAGCAGGAAATCGAAAAGTAGCGGAAAACTTTTGGGGCAGGGGTTATTAAAAGAATCTTATTTTTCGAGATGTTATTTTCAATAAAATGTTTATTTTGATTTTTTTTCTTCATTCGGAGTATTTTCCTTGAGAGAAAATATATTTCACAATCAATTTTTTTTGTGGGAACGGAGAAACAGGAAGACATGGAAAGGGGGGAAGATGACAAAAGGACAAAAGGAAAATTGGGAAGAAAGATCAAAAATGAAGAGGGAAAATAAGGAACTTTTGGTATATTGTGATTTGAGTGGAAAAATTAATTGTTCCACAGAGTTGCACACAGGTAAACAATGTAATTTAATAAGTTTACATTTTGTCCTCTTTCACTGTCCAATTCGTTTGGGAAAATCCATCGGGAAAGAGCCATGAAATTGAAACGCTGTGGTTTACAATTAAATTGCTGTTTGTCTCTTTGTCTGGTTGTTTGCAATGTCTATTTGCCGGAGGAGAAAGAGGGATCAAAATTGTTTATTTATATATTATTTCTCATTTCTATTTGTCTAAGTCATTTTTCTATTTTCTTTATCTCTTTTTTTACTTTACTAAAACACTACGGACTCTCTTCACCGCACAAAACAGTCAAGTTTATGTCTCTGACAAATAAGAGCATCATCATCCACAAGTTTTTTTTCTAGTTTTTTTTTCTTGTGGAAAATTCTCAAATCACATTCAAATATGCGTACTTTTTATTATGGAGAAAAAATTTCACGGATATGTTTGTATAAATCGCGTGATGCTAAAAGATTTGGCACAACTACAAAATGGCATTAACTATTTGTTTTATGCAGAACGGTTCCTTCCTGAATAAGACACTATCCTTATGCGATTAAATTTTTGAATCCCAAAAAGTGCTTTAGGTACATCATGCATTCTGATTGGCAGGAATTTGAAAGCCTTTAGAACGCTCACGGCTTTAACAAATCGGAAAAATGATGCAATTTTAGGCCACGCCCCTAAGGTAGATAATTCTGATTTCTTTTGTATTTTCAATGTGCAATAATGGTCTGCTGCAAGACCTCTTGTTTAAATTATGCATACTGATTGGTTGGAATTTGAAAGCTTTTAAAATGTGAAGTTTCAGCCAAACAGAAAACGTGATAGAAATATAGGCCACGCCCCTACGACAAGTATTATCAACTTTTTTTGTATTTTCAATGTGAAGCAATGGAATACTACAACTTCTTCCGTTAAAAGTGCCTCCACCTATTCAATCTAGGGCATATCATGGATATTCTCATCGATTACAATTAAGCCACGCCCCTTTTAATTCTTAAATGAAGGCAAAAAGGATTGTACTGTAAGTGTGGGCGACTTTGCCCTCTACAAGTGACTTTGATAGCTTTGATATTCTTCTGTTCGTAAGCGTTTCTTTAATTTTAATGTTTAAGAATGGTTTTCACTAACCGGACATGGTAGGTCATATTCAGGGGAATGACATTTCCTATATTTCTAGCGTGCTGAAAAAACTTTTGAGTTTATTAGCTGTTTTCTGTCATTGTAAAATGAATTAGCAAATAATACTAATACAAAATAAAAGAAAATTTAGTAACGAAAAGGCAACCGAAAACCCTAAATTGGTAGCCTACGTAGTTTTGGAGATATCTCGTGGAATGTGTACGAAAACAGGAAAAAATTTACACTAAAACTGGTTGTATTTTTCAGAGCTAATGCCACCCCCCTGGTCATATCGGTAAAGACCATCCTTAAGTTCTAGAAGTAAGTAAAAGCTTATGATAACGTTTTTATGGATCTAGAAGGTTCAATCATTTGGGTAGCAGAGTCTCCATCTCTATAGCAAATACACTGTCGCGGTCCAGTTTTATTTAAAAATAAGAAAAAAAACTCTATTTTAAAGGTGTGACAAATTAAGAATTTTGGGAGGGGCAATAAACACAAGAGGGCGTGTCTTGTATTACGATATGGAATTATTTTCTTCCCTATGTCCATGATTTCAATATGGAAATTCATTATAAAATATTATTTAGAAAACAAAAAAAAAGTTGAAATGTTTAGTGTTTCTTTTTTAGATTTCATCCAATTGAGGGCGTGGTTTCGTTTTCTGGGATATGAGGCATTTAGCGTCCGTCCCAGTTAAATTCGTAAGTGTAATTTGCTATAGATATGCCCTACTATCCTCATATTAAACATTGAAAATTGAAGAAAAATCAACGTTAAGTCCGCATGAATCTCATAAGGGGGCGTGGCCTAAAGTCACTTTTTTAGGTGTAGCTTTCTGAGGAAGCTTGTTATTGCCTCTCTACATAATATGGAAATTTTCAAATAGTCATGCCATTCTGCAGGGATACCAATGAATTAAAATAAGAAATGAAAAAACTCAGTGATGATGAAATTGGACTTTTCATTCTTATCTTTCAAACTCACTACTATTTATCTGACCATTTTCTTTCATTTCTTTCTCTTTTCGATCTTATATATATATTTTTTTTTCTCTGTAGCTCTATGAGATAATTCAGCTTTCTGTCAATATTACAAATTGAATTACAATATGTTGATTCCCATTGTTGGTTCACTCAAGACATTCCCATTCATCTTGTGAGATTGATGACGAAAAATGCGAAGAAGAGAACTGTGTAGGGATCACCAACTTTCAGCTTTCCACCTTGTTGCATTGCAGCGGGATATTCACCTGGAGAATTGAAGAGATGGGAGAAAAGAATTGCATCACTTGAGGAAAAATCACAAACTCAGAGGAGCACATCCCAGGGGATTGGCTATCTTAAGAAGACCGCACAGTTGATAGAAATCATGGCATTTCATTGTAAATTTATATTGAAACAATTCTACAAAATCCTTAAGCTCAGATAACTTCAAGGGGCTGATCACTTTCAGTTTGCTTTCCTTCAAAGTTTTAGAGTATTTTGATTTGAAAGGTCTTTTTCGAAATAAACATTACTCAGGCAACTTTAAGATGGCTTATGGTGGTATTCCAATGAAAAATGAACGTATTTTTTGGATATTTTGCTGTTCTCAAGTGGTTCTGCATTATCGACATATTTTGTGTTGGTTCCTGTTTGGACTGTTTCTCCCCAATATTCGCTGCGTCTTAAAACCACCAAACAGTCGAGACAGGAACCAACACAAACATAAGTCAATAATATAGAAACACTTAAGAACAGTATTGTTCTTCTTTTAGCACTTTACTGTTCCCAAATGCTTCTGCATTATCAACTTTTCTTTGTGTTGGTTTCTGGCTCGACTGTTTTCCCTCTGTATTCGCTGTGCCTTAAAACCACCAAACAGTCGGGACAGGCACCAACATAAACATAAGTCGATAATATAGAAACACTTGAGAACAGTCTTGCGCTTCTTTTAGTACTTTATTGTTCCCAAATGCTTCTGCATTATCAACTTTTCTTTGTGTTGGTTTCTGGTTTGACTATTTTCCCCCTGTATTCGCTGTGTCTTAATACCACCAAACAGTCGGGACAGGAACCAACAGAAAGAAAAGTCAATAATACAGAAACATTTAAGAACAGTAAAATGCTAAAAAATATGTTTATTTTACATTGGAATAGCACTATTATTCTTGATCATCTTTTAAAGCATAAAATCCTCTCTTCATTTTTGTCGTGCACAAGACTATTATTTAACTTATTTTCAGAAAATAAATCATTGGACTAGCTATTAAAATGTAATATTATAATGGGTCAAATTCAATAAAAAACTTACTGTAAAAAGTAAGTTGTTCGAAGCTTGAGTCGTGCGAAGGTATCTCGCTTTCCCCTACAATACCTTTGCTGTTCGTTTTATGATCTTCATTTGTTCTAACTTGTCGGTAAATTAAAGACCTTTAACCTTCTCCTGGTAAAGATTTAAATCTGAGCAGTAGAATAGGAGCTATGGTCATCTGAATGCCGAAAAACGGCAGAAACAAATTGCCTAAATTGCAGGCGTTAAACAAACCCTGATACAAATTTTTTAAATAATTTTTGTAAATAATTAAACTCAGTGAGAATTATTAAAAAAAATAGCGCGAGATTCTCTATAATCTACTAAAAAAGGCAATAAATAACTAAAAATTAATTTTCCGTAGTGATTAGCCCTTTGGTTGACAATATGCCATCATATCTCAACAACTGTTCGATAAAGCTTCAATTGTACCATGTCTTTTGGTGCACTATCTTCTGAATTAAATACATGAATTCTTCTTGGAAATCCAGCTCAAGAACTTTTGCCCCATTTTTCCTTCACACCAACCACACCATTTTTCCCAGAAAATAGTGTTGATTCTCCTTGTGGGTGAATATATATTATACAATGTATAATATTTTGCTGTAGTGCTCGCAATGGTAAATGTTTTGTTGATATTTTTGTGACAGTTTTTGGAAAAACTTGTTTCACAAATTATTATACTACAAAAGCGATATCTTTCGGGAAGAATTTTCAGAGACTACAAAGTGGTAGCGTTCTGTAAATCCCGCTATATTCATTTTATTCATTTGTGCAAGTAATAATTTTCTGGAAATGCTAAGTTTTTATTAACCTTTGTGGAAGTTGACATTTTCAGGATGAATTTGAAAATATATTCATTTCTACATTAAATAACTAGAAAAAGCGCTCTCTCAGTTTAATTAACTGTCACTGCGGTTTTTGACATCTATCCTTTAAAATGTGACATTAATTTGAATTCGTGAAATTCATATTTCAATATGGAAGTTGTTTTAAAATTTTGAAAATATATATAACCAAAATAAGATGATATTTAACATATAAATAGAGCCCTATAATTTATACCTAAAATGTAAGATTAATGCCCAAAACTATGACTTTAATATAAACTCCTAACGACAAATTCTAAATTAATAGATTGTGCAATGTCACATTCATGATTGTCAATTGAAACCTAAAATTTAGTAACAATTCCTAAAGTCAAAGTTTCGCCTAAAATTTGACATTGGAAATTAATACCTACTCCTACTGTCAAATTTCTAAATTAAAACTTATACTTATTTTAACCTTATAATATTTCGTTCAAAATGGAGATCGACAATTTATGCTTAAAATGTTAGATTATTGCCCAAATCAGTTATTTGAATAGCTCAAAATAGAATATCTAAATCTAAAATAAAACAAAGTGTAATGAAAAAAAACATCATACACAAATAATTTGATATTTTATTTCAATGTCAAAAAAGTTCTTCTTCTTGTTCTCTTCTTTAAAGTTTTTGTAGGGGCCGGATGTCTCTTGACATCCACACAGCCCTTAAAAAAGCTCAAGAATTATTTTTGTAAATATGATATTAATGCCTAACGTCAGAATTTAAAGTTAATAGACATTAATGAAATGTCAAATCCCATGAATCGCAATTGTTTCTAAAATTTAACAATAATGGCTAACATTAGACTTTTTTGAATTCACTGTTGATTGCTTAATAGTGAATTCAAAAGTCTAATGTTAAGCATTATTGAAATTTCAGAACATTGTTAGATGTCTAGATTTGGCTATATAGACCCGAATGAGTCCGGAGTACCCTAAGACCCGAGTGAGCCTAAACGTAAAATAGAAGAAGTAGGGTAAAGTGATATAATTTGGAATTAGTGTTACAAGTTGGACAATTCGCCGGTACAAGTTGGACATGGCTTTTTTCTTGATAAATACAGTAAAAAATTTGTTTTTAATCACAAAGAACCAAATTATAAAAGTAAAGCATTAAAAATATACAAATAAAAATGAAGTACTAAATTTATCAAAACAAAAAGCCCTGTCCAAATTGTACCATTGTCCAACTTGTACCACTGCACTGTCCAACTTGTACCACTTTACCCTATGTCAAGATTTGAGATAAAGGAAATAAATTGTTCGGTATGAAAATAGTGATTGGTAATATTGCCTAAAATTTGAGCATAATACTCGACGTAAAATTTTTAAATTAACCGTAACAACCCGTCTGACACAGTTAATTCAATTCTTTCGCAAATTCTCAATTACTGTATTACCTCATTAAATACTCTGAACTACAAGATGAAAATAATTCAAGAAAATTGAAAAAAAAAAATAAAATGAAAATGCGAAAAACGGTGAGCAAAAAAAACTGTACGATTAATTTCTTGAACTGTGCAAGCAGGTTATCTGCAGCAATGTTCTCGCTTACTCGAGCGCAGATGGTGTACTCAAGTTCAAACTTAAACTAAAAGAGCACACATACTCGACTTACTTCGATGCGAGTATATACTGCTCGCATGAAGTATAGGGGTAACTTCAAAATCCACTAATGCGCGACACTCGTTCCCTAAAGAGCGCCGTGCAGCATCCCCTAAGCAGGGCATGCCCCAAAGCAGGTTTGCAACATTATTATTACATCAAACACGACTAAAATCTTTTGAAAAATATTCCATATTGTCAGTGATAGCTGAGCAACGCTCTGCAACATCATTTTCGTAGTTCCTGTGCTCATCTCTAGGAGCGCAAAATGGTGTTCTTTACATATATTTTCTAAGGGGTATTTTGTATGGGAGCTTAAGGTATGAAAAATTTGAAAGAGGTAAGATATGAAAGATAGGGGTTAATTCAGGCTTTAATTGACGCTTGCCTGGTCAGACGGCACAGGTCCAGTTCATACAGTTGTTTGAAAATTATTGCCTAATGTCCCGGCGGGACCAAACTACGTATAAATTGTGTATATACGTTGTACGAATACTCAGTATCATCATGTACGCCCATACATTTTACTCAGTACTATTTGCACCAAATGAGACCCGAAGTGTGCTTTTGTGTGAGTGTGTCCGTGTGAAGTATTATCTCTTACAGAGTAAATACGCAGTACTACATACATCGTAAATATAATAAAAACCCCGTATGACAGAAAATGCTGTTGGCAGGCGTGTTGTCAGCTGTTTTGATAACGGGAAATATTTTCCATTGGAATATTCTGTTTACAAATTATGTGTTACAATTATTAGTAATTTCAGTGATTAAATGGAAATATTTTCCATTGGAATATTCTGTTTACAAATTATGTGTTACAATTATTAGTAATTTCAGTGATTATAATAATATAATAATTATGCGACGCTGTGTTATCTGTAGAAAATAGTGAAGTGAAAATATTAAAGAAGTTGCAAACCTAAAATACGCGTGTTTTTATTCCATTCTGTGAGTGTTTTTGCAAAATATTTTTTTTACACGATACTTTGTGATTATCTAAATTGTTCAATCGTTGTCTCTGGTTAAATAAAATATATTAAAATCCTTGTGACTTCTATAATTTCCTCAATATTTGGAAATAAAAACGGCAGGTGCATGTGACAAGTTTGTTTGGTCGCCATTTGGTCGTGTGCGTCTGTATGTGTGTGTTGACAGTTATTTTGCAGTTACAAGTAAGTAGTTTATACGGAGTTTTCATACAAATATGTACTCTCAGTACAGAAATACGTAGTTTATACTGTGTATGTGAGTGAACTTGTATTTTTGAATGACAAGTCCTCATCAAATACATAATACATGTGTAACTATGTATTTTTCCTCCACGAATAAGTCGTATATACATTGTATGTCATGTGAACTGTGTATTTTGGTCCCGCCGGGGTTTGACAATCTAACCTAACGTCAAATTTTAAGATAATGAACACTGTTTCGAAGAGTTTGACAATTACAGTAGACTCTCTCAAATTCGGGCATTTGAGACTGAAATGTTACCCTAATTAGAGAGAAATTCGGGCATCAAATTTGGAATGCAACGATTTTTGTTCACCTGCATACTCAATATTAAGTTTACATGCTCATATTGATTATATGTTTCATGAAAACCCCTTAATAATACAAAATGACATCATAACTGAGACAAATCATGGCAAATCTGAGCATATTTGCTTCATTCGATATAATCAATCGTATTTGAAAAATGTCAAAAACTTTTTTTTCAAATTTAACTGCTGCCCGAATTGAAAAGTAGCCCGATGTTAAAGTAGTCGAATTAGCGTGAGTCCACTGTATTGCCTAACATTCAACGATAATTACCCAAGGTATTTAAATTAAAAATTACATAGTTTAACTTCGTAATTTTGTTTGGAAATTATTTTTTAAGTTTTAAGAATAATGCATAACGTCATACTTTTAACTTTACAGGTAAATGGGTAAACTTCATAGTTGCTTTTAAAAATAATTGTGTAAAATTTGGCATTAATATCTGACGACATGATCTGAACTTTAGAAAGCATTGTTCAATGTAAAAGTAGTGTTTGAAAATTATTGACAAAAATTGAAATAAATGCCTAAATTTCGAAATAAACCTAAAAATATTTATAGGCAGTGTTTTGTGTTTTTTTTAATTAAATATAAATGTTAACTGTCAAATTATTAAACTAACAGATAGGTTGTCTAATGTCAAAAAACTGTCAGGAATTAATACCCAAAAATCGATATTTTTGCCTAATTCCAAATTGATAAATTAACAAATTGATTGTCCAATGTCAAAAATCGTTTGGTAATTATAAACTAAAATTCAAATTAATTATATCTTTCGTAAAAATTGAAATTAACTGACATTTGTTCAAATGTTAAATTAACATTTCGGATTTGTTCAATAAAATTCGAGATTTTTGTCTGACGTCTAATGTCAAAAAATGCATATACTTTGGCTTCGAACACTTCAAATTTTGTCCGATATTCCGAAATGTGTGATAGGCCAGATTCAATGGGAAAAGGCCAGTGTTCAAAAGTGTTCAAAGCCAGAGTATGTGCGAAGGCAGAAAGACTTCCCCTAATACTTAACGTAATAATTTCGAATATTAATACCCTCAGAAATTCGACATCAATACCCTACGACAAATTCTAAAGTTAATGGGTATTAATCCAATTTGCAAGTAAATTTTTGGATTTATTCCCTTTTAATCAACATGATCAACATTAATTTCTAACGCCAAAGTTTAAATTTGCTGTTAAAATAGAGTTCAGTTAGAATAGTGCCTAGAATTTGACAGAAATGCCTAAGGTCAATTGTTAAATATTTGAGTTGCTGGAGCCAGAAATCCACAAGGGATCGTCTATTTGAAATGGAGAGTGTTTTGTGTGAAGAAACTTGAAAAGCTTCATCCAGCTGGGGGATTTTATTTATATAATGAAAGTTAGTGCAGGAGCAATGGGCAAAGGCCCCCAAGGGAGAATAAAAGAAGTGAGCAAGAGACCAGAAACTAAAGAACAGATATATGCTCTCAGTGAGAAGTGTTAATTGAAATATTTACCATTTAAGACGTGAACAGTCACTGTGAATGGATTGGCATTGGATGGTAGACAAGTGTATTTTCCCGAATCAGGACTTTTGGCTCTCTGGATGAGTAGATAGGATGTAGTGATTTCACCCTTTTCTGTGATTACAGAAACACCCCCACGTGGCGAATCATAATTAATTTCCTGCAGTGAGAGATTGAGAATTTTCTAATTAAACATCACTTGGCTCAAGTGAAAGACCACCGATGATTTTCTCTGAAGCTGCGAATGAAAGGGTACAAATTATTTTCCTATTTATTCACAATTAATTAGATTGATTAATTATAAGTGACTCTCTTTTTTCCAATGTGACTAAAATAACCAAAATAACCCAGGCAATATCAGCTACCATTGAGAGAAAATTTAACATGAACAATCAGGTTAAATCCCCCTAATGAATTTTCCATGATGTTCCCAACATCATATAATAGTAATTTTCAATAAGCATCATTAAAAATTCACCATCAACACTTACGATATTATTGTGTGTCCATTGCATGCCCGGTGGTGGTTCTGGTAGATGACGTACGATACACTGTAGATTAAATTGCAAAGTTATTTTGGTATGGACATTGCCCATGGGAATATTGTGGTGCATTTTCTCACCGTCAGATTCACAGTGGACCCTTTGTTCACGTACAAATCCGGACCACCGATGATTGTTGTAATAGGTTCTGCAACAGGAAGAGAAAATTGGAAAATTGAGGAGGAAATCTTATAAATTAATTACATTGTCTTATCACATTTTGGTTTTATTTGGTGCCTGTGGCTAAGAATCAGGCTCAAATTAAGCAATAATTGGACAACATTTGCTCCTCAATTTACACCATTTGTCGTGGACAGGATCTCTCGCACCAAAATAATTATCCCTAGCGTCTCTTATCACTTTTCCACCATCCTCGCACGATGATGTTTTCTTTTTCGGGATAGACAACTTTTTCGGGGGTGAGTAAGTCACTGGAAAACGAGCTTTTCCTTGCCAATTCGAAATTCAGAATTTGAATCTCTGTTTTTAGTACATGCCTGTTCTTATTTGCTTCTGTGTTATCGACTTTTCTTTGTGTTGGTTTGTGTCACGACTGTTTCTTTCAGTCCTCGTCATGTTCCAAAACCACCGAACAGTATGAAATGTATTCATTAGAATAGCACCATGCAATTTAGTAATTAGTACATGCATGTACTAAACATGATCTTAATGAAAATTTGCTTTTCTATGGAGCCATTTACACGGCCGCATTGGATTGAGATTGAATTGTCCCAAAATGGGATTTTGGGACAATTCAGTCTGAATCTAATGCGACAGTGTAAATAACCTCAATGAAACCGTTTAGATTGCGGCCTTAGATTGAGACTTAATAATCCAAAGTCAGATTTTGGAACAGTTCAATCCCAATCTAATGCGGCGGTGTAAATAGCCTCTATGTGTTGGAGATCACAAAGAAAGGAATAACCACAAAGTCGATTATGCAGAAGCATCTGAGAGCAGTAATGTACTAAAAGACATGTTTTCCCCTTTTTGAATCCTAAATGGAATAGCACATGATCTACATGATAATCAATTGTGAGTGATATCTTCGGCAAAGAGCCCGAAAACTCGCGTCCAGTGACACAGAAAAAAATGGATAAGTCCAGTAGGGGGATTCTGTAATTTTCGTGGCATTGTCATGCGTGAGTTCGAAACCTGACAATGCCAATCGAGCTTTTTTTTGTCATAGCATATGAGTTCGAAAATGCAATTCACGGATTTTTTAATGAAATGCCTTTACTTAGTGATATTATGCAAATACAGTCTGTCTTGGTTGATTCAACAACATTTAACAACATTCATTGTCATTTTAATTGCCAGAAATCTCAAATATGTGACTTCTGACAATGTCACGCGAGTTGAAATGGTAATGCCATGGCTACAGAATCGCATTTACGAAAAAGCTCTCCTGAGATTCAAACCCAATTTGTCATGTGGCATTGCCAGAGCGTTACAGAATTGACCTCCAGGAGATATCTTTAAAATAGGTTGCAGAAACGTCACAGAAACGACGCAAATTAATTTAGGAGCTAAGTTTTCGGCCTATTTTCAGTATCAAGTTAGTATTACCAACGGTTCTTAACCAATACCGACTAATATTCCTACGTAAGTTTTACTTCTTTTGGTTTTTCTTTCTTTTTATTATTAACTGATGTCATCGTAATTTAAATAAATAAGTTCTATCCAATAAAGACTTCCATTTAAAATGATTATTTCCATTTCGTTGACGTAAATCCTTTAAGTAAAATTCTCGGAAGACAAACCTTATTTCTTGAATCAGTTGAGATGTAATTATTTTCGGTAATAATAACGTAATATTCAGGTAAGACAGTGTATAGAGGTTAGAGAAAATTCGAAACAATTACAATTTATTTTTGAAGAACGTTTCCCTTTCGTGGTCACTAGAGTTGGAAAATTTCAAGAAATTTCATTAAATTCCGCCTAAAGTAGGTGGCGACTGCTGTGAAATTTCTGAAATTTTACCATCTCTAGTGGTCGCTGTCTGCTTCAAAGTCCGTTTCTTCATATACCGACTGCTACTGAGGTCTATCGTCAAAGTCAGTCATTGGATCTACCTCGGAAGACTCGACACGCCAAAGTTGGAGTAGTGAGGCATTTGCTTCCTCTTCTGGACAATAAGTCCGGTCTATTTCGTCGGAAAGAGAGACAAGATCACGGCTAGAGTACCCCTGAGTCCACACTATTCTGTGTTGGATCCTACTACTTAGTCGCCGTAAACCATCCGGATTTATCGTCAAAGTCAGTCATTGGATCTACCTCGGAAGAGTCGCCACGCCTTAGTTGGAGCAGCGAGGCCTATTCTCCCTTTTCTGGACAATAAGTCCGGTCTATTTCGTCAGAAAGAGCAACAAGATCTAAGTGCTCTCTAACTGGTAAAATTCAGTAAACTTTTTCCAGGAGCTAGTTCTGACTTTTTGGCTACAACACCATGGGAACGGAAAACCCAGGTTGACAAACGGCGAGCCTGCTGTCCTGGCCCTTACGTAGAAGATGCCGTAGCCGTATCTCAAGATGTGGGATGCTGCCGCATGAGGACGATTCTTTCCTACCAAATGAAATAACAACAGCTTGGCCTTGCGCGTTTGCTAAAGTTCTACGTCAGAAAATCGTTAAGTTTGAAGTTATCGCTACGCCTTTCAAATGTCGCTGGCTTAAGACTTGGTCTCGTCCACTTGCTTTAATGGTCGAAAAGTCTCATCCACAACAATATGATTATAATGTGTGTAGATGTGGTTTTCAATCATCAACATCACGACTTTTTTTAACATAATCTCACATTTGACATTTTGAATTTAATCGTTATTCGAATTTGTGAGTCTTTACTGTACAAACTTCATTACATTTGGAATTAAACTTTATTCAATTTTAAATACAATTTTCGTTGAAATGAGTTTTAACGAGCTTGGAATTTTAAAACTAAAATTTTAGATTTTGTTTCGTTAAAAATATATCATAAATTTCGTTAAGTACATTATTTAGAAGTGGCGGAGGATCGGAAGGTGTGGTCTGCTAACCTAGGTGTCCCAAGTCCGCGATCCTAATTCGGACTTGGACTTTCGTTAAGTTAGACTTCAAACTTTGTAAAACGTAAAATATATCATGGTATTTCTAATAAGTAGTCATGACTTCCTTCTCCCAATTTCTCAATTCAATTAATCATTCTCTTTTTGACTTCTATATCCCAAAGTTAGATAAACCAAAGCAATTACTGTTCACGTACTTCCATCTCAAAGTTACGTGCCCCCTGGAGCTTTCTCCTCATTTGGGGGTCTTCCTGGTGAGAGATATACGCTTTTCCAGCCCACAAAAAAAAGCGAGAAATTCTTTCCTTAGACATCCTCATTTGGAGGTTGCAGTGGGAGGATGATGACCAACCCCCAAAAAAAAGAAATCTTCCACGTCTATCGAGGACACAATGTTAATGGTAACACCCTAATTACTTTCTCAGCATCATACTGAATTTATTGCCTCCGAAATCAATGTGTATTGATAAGTTTTGCTCATCCTGCTGAAGCTCATTTGTTTGCAAAGAGCTTCTGAGGGAATTATTAACAATGTTATTATCTTCATTACAATCCAATCTATTGGTCGCAAGTCAATCCATCGCCTTTAATTCAATTAATTAGCAAGTTTGATTTTTCAGCTTTTGCCTTCCATATTCCGAGATTTTATTCCATATCCTTTTCCTGTGGTCTTCGCAGAGAACTACAAGGGGCTCCCTGAAAACTTTTTGATGGAAAATTAATTTAAATAAAAAAAAGACAGACGAAGATTGGCGAGAGGACTCCCCAAAATATTTCACAAAATGCCTTGAGGTGGAAATTTTGGCGTCTTTCGCAGAATTTGTTGATTATTTTTACGAGATATGGGGGGTTGAAACATGGTTCAGATTATATGCTTAGGTTAGACACTTAATTATTTCTCTTTTAATCCTCAGCTGTCTTAAATCTCAAGTACAGTGACTTTGAGAAAATTTTCGAAGAAGCCAATTAGAAGCAATTTAATTGAAAATGTGACACTTGAAATTCCTATGGGTGTTTTTGAACTGTTTCTCTTCTTCCAATTTCCTATACATTTAATTAATTAAAAAAACATTCAGTAATCCTTTGTTCCTTTTTAATGAAAAAAAAAAGAACTATATGCCAGAGTTATTGAAAATTAATTAGTTTGGCAAATATTGTTTAAGCATTCGAACACTGTATTCGTACACTTTGAACTATTTTCGGTATTTTATTGATTCTCTCCCAACTGAGAACTTCAGTTAAATACCTTAGCATAGGCGTGGTTCTATGTTGATATTTTACAGTGAAAATTCCCTGTTGGAATTTTCTAAATATTTTACTGAAATATTAATAATTTTGTCAATAACCATAGGGATTTATTAAATCCCATTGAAAAATTCTCGCATGAATAGGAAAGAGCTGATTTGCCAAATGGCATAAAAAATTTAATACTTCCAATAATTTAGTCCATCAAAACTGTAAAAAAAAGAATTCAGAATTCCGAGATAAATATTCCAAGACACATTAAATTCCTCAAAAAATATTATTTCTTTTTAAAATGGAAATATTATAGAATTTAAATGGGGGGAAGCAGCCGTAAGGCATAATGAAAATGAATTTTAATTATTTTTATATTACTTTTTTGAGCTATTGGCTCACATTGACCCAGATACTAGTGGAGCAATTAAACTACACATTTTAATTTATTTTTCATGACTAGAAAAAATTGTAAAATCCCAGTTAATTATAAAAAAAATAGTAAAGACTTCACGTTTCAGACGATCTCTGAGAACTTATGTAACGCTGTTTGTATGTTTGTCCATTCGTTCGACCGTTACCACGCATAGAGGCCAAACGGTAAGAGATAGAGACTTGGGACCTTCGTGAGACCTCCTCATAAATCGACCCTACAAGAGAATGTCTTGAGTACACTCAGTCCCGGCATTATGCACTTCGAAATTATGCATCCGAGGAAATTATGCAAGTTTGCCTACTTTCGGGAGTCAATTTATGAAATCATTTTTGAAATATGCCTGAATGTATACTATTTTGTGACGCGGGAAATTTGAAGACACTATGCTTATTTTTCAGTATAAAACTTCAATTTCTTTTATTAAAGTAAAATTATTAAATTTTCTTACAACTTATTGAAGAACTCTGGCCAAAGAGTACTGTTTGTTAATGAATTTCTTTTAAATAGTTAAATCTTTTTGTTTTGACTACTTTTACTCCGCGCGAAATTCGTTCTACGGCCGATTCATTTAAAAGAAATCGCCTGCGGGTATGCAAATTTTTTCGATGCATAAAGCCATTTCGCGCGTTTTTTTCGGTCCCGAAAATGTGCATAATCCCGGAACTGAATGTAATTAATCTGAATTGATTTTTTGAAAAGTTATTCCCGAAGGATAAAGTTGTAGAGCACTCGATCTATGATGTAAGTGTCCCGGGTTCGAATCACCTTTCGGTCACCAGGAATTTTTCTGGCATTAAAAGTATTCCGATTGGATCCGATGAGCTTCACTGCACTTGATTCCACGGGCATGCGACTTACAACCTCATCCCGTACAAGAAAAACTAATAATGCAAGTCTAGAAATCCCCTTGCGGGAAGACCTTCCCAAGCAGCAATTTTTTCTTAAAATAGTCTTGTAGAATTCCCTTAGTAAGGCACTATTGAACCAAAAATCTATTTATTTACCTATAACGCTCTTGCTTCCATCACTGAGATTACTATAAGTAAAGTGGCGCACTCTTAAGAATCTTAAGAGCAGCTATAGGAATTTCAAACAGAAAATTTTCACTTTAAGTCTTTTAAAAGTGCACTAAAAGATTTGTCTAATACTTGGTTCTATAAGGCAGCTATTTTGCTTCTTGGTTTGTTCCTTCATGGAATGTTGTGCCAGCAATATTGTTATTATTATTTCCGAGGAGTGAATAATTGGCTTTCAGAGTGAGCCGTGAGCGGCGATCGGCAAAATAATGCCGATCTGGAGCTAAAATCGACAAATCGGCACTATTTTGCTAAGAAGTTGACAGATCCGCACAATTCGGCTAGACATCGGTTTGGTGCCAATGATCATCAAATTAGAGTAGTTTTACAAATTTCGGCATAGTTGCATGTAAGCGTCCAAGTCTTAAGATTGAATTAGGGTAAGTGTGCCAAATTCCGGCCAGCTTGCAATTTCGGCCACCTTTTGTTCCTCGAATTTCCATGAACTTTTAGATTTTACGTACTCTAGAGATTATACAATGCAAAAGAATAACAAAAAATGTAGCTACGACAAACGAGATGACGTGAAAAAGGCATTGGAAGAATTCCCGATGAAGGGCAAGGAATATATGAGAATGAAGGTGGCCGAAATAGGGCACCAAAGCTATGTCTATATTTTTATTTATTTTAAAATGTATTAAGAATGATTTTAGAGTAAATAAAGACGGTAAACTCTTTACAAGCTTCCAAGCAACACTCTTTCAGAAGAAAGAATAAAAAAAATCAATTTGTATTTAAAAGGGACAGATAATCCTAACCGGCTTATGTAGGTGAGATTCTTAACGTGAGCTAACTCGGAGTGCATGCAAATTCGATTTAGAGCTGAAGTTGGGAGACGCCATTCAGTTATCTTGAATCAAATTCGTGAAATTATACAAATTTTGTATTTAAACCAAAATATCAAGGATTTGGATGAACTGATAGAAAAGTGATATATGGATGAAATGTAGACCAGAATGTTCTCTATAATTTTCCCATAGAACATGATCTCATCGATTACTCAGAAGCCAAGATAAGCGAGGTTTTTTGTTTCTTAACTCGTTTTTTCATCCAGAGTGCCCCAAGTAGTCATTTGTTGAGCTTCAACTATTTCAAAGAATTGTTGTATTTTGCGGGACTTTCCATTTAAAACCATATTTTAAGTGTCTTGGTGGAGTAGAGGCAGTCAAATTGGCATCTGAGTGATTTCAAAGTGTTAATATGGGAAAAATCAATTTTTTCACACTTAAACGGAAAAATCGGAGTGATAGCGTAGTCTGAGCGGAAAATGATGTATGGACGAAATGTAGAGACAAATGTGTTCTACAATTGTGTCGAAGTAATCATCAAAATCGGTTTAGCGACAGTCGAGATAATTGAGGTTATGTGATATTGAAATTGGTTTTTCGACTGTGGCGCCCCTGGTGTTGGTCCCACGAAGTTCAAATATTCTAGAAAGTTGTAGCATTTGGTGAGATCTTTCGTTTAAGCCCTCATTCATCAAAATCGGTCACATAGAACCGGAGATATGATTTTTTGAATTTCGTGAACTTTGACCCCTCATATCTCCGGTTCTATTGAAACCACAGCGCACATACGCACCATTTTGGAAACGTCCTAGACTGGACTACAACATACTAAAATTTCATTAACTTGCACAATGCCGTTTTTGAGAAAAATGTCTTTGAATTTCGATGAATTTTGACGCTATCACAGCGCCACCTGTGGTGACTTTTTGAACTTCCATCTGAAAGTGCTCATCGAGACAAAACCAAAAAGGTAAAATTTATGTCGATATGTTAATTAGAACCGGAGATAGAGGCCGGTCAATGTTCGAACTTTGACCCCTTATAGCTCGGGTCAGGGGTTATGGATCGACTTATGGTTTTTTTGTTTGATAGGTATAATCAACGGCTACAACATACTAAAATTTCAGCCCGATTGCATAAGGAATTTTTGAGTTATTTAACTTTTAAGATTTAAAAATTTTCTTTTTAATAATAGCGCCCCTAGCGGTGGTTTTATGAACTTGCGATGTTAGAAGGGGAAGTGGCATTTCACGAGAGCTTTCCAAAAAGCCCTCACTTTTTAAATTCTGACAATTAGAACCGGAGTTATGGCCATTTTAAGAATTTTTTTTTGGACCCTTATAGCTCGGGTCAGGGGGGTCGGGGGACCTTAAGTTTGGTATTGATGGAAAGCTCTAAGGCCCAGCTATAACATACTAAAATTTGAGCCCGCTCGATGCCATAGGGGCAGAGCTGTTGAGAAAACAAAAAAGGGGGGTCTTCAAAATGGCGGAAGGAGGGGTGGGGGGTGGGGGGTCAATGCACCATGTTGCAATTTTCATATGATATTTAACCTTTGCCGAAAACCGCAAGTCGATATCTTTTTTAGTTTAGGAGCTATTAAGCTCCAAAGAGCGGCCGGACGGCCGACCGGCCGGCCGGGAACGTAACTTAGCCCCCCATATATTCGTGATCAGGAAGTGGCGAAACACATTTTGGCCAAGTTTGAGCGCGATCGGAGGACATGAAATTTTGTTAGGATTATAGTAGGTGAGATTGTTAAGAATCTCACCTAATATTGGGGAAACTGTACCAAATTTCTGCCACTTTGAGTACAACTTCTGCCAAGCAACTGAATTAATTAAATTATGGATTGAATTTTGGAAAAATCATTTTTTTTTTAAAATATTAATTCCTTTCAGAATGAGGTAAAACATAGATCATTAAATTTTGGGTATTATTTGAATTAGAATAGATTTATAGAAAGTTCAGTGAGGAAATATCCTTACAAAAAAGTGATTCTCAAAAAATGTGAGTTAGTTCGCTTTCATTCAAATTGAGAAGTGTTAAAGGTGGGTTTTGTTTTTGTTGTGAATCGTTCTTTAGATTCCGAGTGGAATTTCCCAACTGGATAACTAACCTTACTGCTCGAACTCAAAGAGAGAGCAGTTATATAATCGTCTTTTTTTTCATCTTGTCACCGTCTTGGAGCTTAAACGGTAAGAGATATCGACTTCTGGTCTTCGATGACCCCCAATAAAAAAACAATATCTCCAGACGGTCATTGTTCCTTTTCCTAAAAACCATGTTTTTTTTTGTTTTTGGTTTTTCTCAAAATTGGCCCAAGATTTTTCAATGATTTTCGGATGTATTTTAGAGGTACTCCAGACGAAAATATCGTCCAAACATACCTATGACCGGATAATTCGCCATTTTCTATTATTAAATTATTTGCATTCCGCAAAGCTTTGACCAAGGCTAGGACGCTTTGCCATTTCTTGTGTAAAATTATAGACATATAGTGAGTGCCTTCCCGGTGGGGTTATGTTTACTACTTCGGCCACATCCTTTGCTTCCCTGAGTATCTTATCAATTTTAGTTTTTTTTCAATTTCTAAATTGTTAAATGCCCAAAAAAATAAGAGAGCAATTCCTTTATGAAGAGATATTGTGAAAAAGGTCTGGGAAGAGTTCCGGAAGGCAAGTTGCTATGGGAATCTGCTCGTTAATTTAGGGTGCCAAGGTTAACTGTTCAAGATAAATAAACGGAAGATATCAGGACTCTTTGGAATATTCTATCCGTTCCATTCGTTGTTTCACACAAGATGATAACATACAAAGTGGACGAAATTTCACTCAAAGTGGCCGAAATTCCATGCAAAGTGGCCGGAATACTACCAAACGCAATATCTGTATTTTTATATTATTTTAATGGATGTATATTTATAGTTTTAAAATATTTTTAAGATTGATTTAAAGAAAATAAAAATGACAAATTCCCATTTAAGGATCCACACAATACTCTTATAAAAGAAGTAACAAGGGATTTCAAGATGTATTGAAAATATGTCATTTCAAACTTGGTACTTATTTGGAACTATGCCGAAATTTGGAAGACTTTTTCTAATTGTTTTATTGTAAAAATTCAAATGCAATTTTTAAGTGCTTCTCTTAAAATACTTAAATCTCCAAAATGCCACTAAAATCGTCACTGTGCGATATGTCCGCGATTTATTTGTTTTCATTTGAATTATTATTTTAAACTTTTAATAAATGTCCTAAAAGGTTTTCAGGAAATTTTCCTTTATCGCAGTTTTGTAGCTTCTCTTTTCGAGGGAAAGTGTACAAAAGGTGTGTAACTAATTGCTGAATGTGCAAGGATCGATTGTCTTACACTGTACAATTCCAGTTCACAGAGGCGTAAAAATAATTGTGTCCCAATTATCCCTTCAATTGTCGTTATTTGGTGCTATAAATAGCTCCCTATAACTTGATTTTGTACAAATAGGTGCTTCATTTTACACAGCAATCTCGTGAATTTTCAATTTTACGCCATTCTCGCAAGCCAAAATAGATGTACAAGGGAGTGAATGTGAAATTTTAAAGTGCAAAGAGCTTTGGCATAAAGTTTATGGAAGAACCATAAAACAATCCCCAACAAGTCGTCATGGTTCCCTCTCACTTACTCATCAATATTTCACTTTAGCTTAAGTCGTTTCCTGAAAGTCTCAACGATAAGTCGGCCTTTGTGGATATCAAATGCCCCACTAAAAAATCAATTAGGCTTTTTCCCTAAATGAGTCTGAGAGAATGATGAAAAATTTTTCCATAAATATAGATAAAAGCACCCGAAAAAAGCTTCAAAACTTTCCTGCATTATTTGTGGGGATGTTCAAACTTTTGCAACATCGTTGTTCATCTCTCTTCCTGAACACAGAAAAAAACACGAATTTGCTATACGATGCCTAAACTTGCCCCTTGAGCTTTATGGTTAATTTTGAAGTGGTATAAAAAAAAACTTTTGGACCAGTTGAATGATCATACAAAAGCACATTCGAAATCTCTCTCAGTCGATTATTAGTTTTTTTGGGGCATAAAATTTATCTACTTGCAAAAGTTTATGGGAAAGCTCGTTTTTTTTGCAATGCCCATAAATAAACTGTAGATGTAGATAGTTCATGTAACTATTTGAATGACTAATCACCCAAAAATTCAGCAACTCTTATGCGTCATCAACAATTGGTGTAAAACAACCAGAGCTTTTTTGCTTCAACTTTTGAGAATTTATGGTGAAATTGCATGAGTGTAAAATATTCCTCTGTGTCAGAATTAACCAGGCGTACTCAACTTTCGAGATTTTATTCAATTCAACAATTTTTAGCATAAAATAAAGGTGAAACATTGTGTTTAAAATGGAAAGTATGATAGCGTTGTATAAAATAAAATTCTATAGAGTTTTTCCTGGTGATATTTTTCACAAAATAATAATTTAAATATGATATTTCTTTACTGTTAGAAGGTTCGTGTCTAATATAAAACTTACGTTGATCTGTTATAATCCCCTCAAGAATGTCTCAGCTAAAATAGAAAACCTGGAAGACTTTCTGGCAGAAAGAATTTTAATTTTTTCTTTGAAGTGATTAACTGATAAATTGGTGATAAGAAATTGAGGTAATAGTGATAAGAGATTAATTACGATTGGGGACCGCCTCATAAATCGGTCTCTGCATCATTAACATGACCTTCATTTTCACCCCAAACTTAGGTAGGTACGTTTTAGAGGTTTCTTAGGCGGACATTTCGTCCATATACGAAAACACAGTGGAAACATTCCTAATAACGGTTTCTCAAGGTTAAATTTTATAAAGGCTCTAGAGAGAGTTTTTCTCATCCGAATGGTATCAACTTTGGGCTCGTTGGAAAGGTCTTGGAATTTCCGATAAAACTGAACCGGTTCCAATTAGTTATGAATCGGTATAGGGGAAGGCTTTGATCGTTCGCACATACGCTACCTTCAAACACTTCACATTTCTCCCATATTCCTTTATGAAACTTACCCATGGCTATATATTTTAATATCTAGTCTTAAATCACACCTTCCCTGAAAAAAATGAGAGTCTAGCTCCTTTTTCCTGGTCTCAGGAAGCAAAAATTAGAAACAGGTCTAAAACTGTAATTTTGATGTACAATTTTGCACAATTAATATCACTGTTCTGAAGAACAAGTATCACAGGGCGTAGAGGGGTTATTAGTATTTATATTTATGTAAAAAAGATTTGGGCTAGAACAGACCGTTTTTGTGGGTGGAAGAAAATTCACAAACTTGACTCACATTGATCGATCGCACATAGAAGACATTGCTTCTTCGCACATTTTCCAGAAACTTCATTTTAGATTCGATCCTTCATATTCACATCTATTGTAATCTACCGATTTGATCCACCACTAAAAAGTAAAACTTAAAAACCTTGAATTTGATAAACAAGAAGTAATTTGACTCAAATAGTCCATAGTTGAGTAATTTTTAATCAATTTTGCATTTCTTTGATGTAAAAATATTTTTCAAGCTTGCACAAACTGAAAGTGCAATGAAAGAATCACATCTACCATAAGCTCACACAGCTTACAACTGGTTTTTTGAGCATATTTGACATAACCTCACTTTTGTGTTGTTTTTCACGTCAAAGAAAAAAAAATTCTTCGGAAGAAATTGTTTTGTGAAATTTTTGGCCTGTTCACCTGCTGAAGCTCAATCTCCGTCCTAAATCCCAATTCCTGTAGCTGTAGGGAGAGAGAAATCTTCAATGATGCGAATTCAAACGTTTTTGTGCATATCCGGCTCCGTGGAGGAATGGTGGAATCTTGTGCAGTCTTCTCGCTTGCAAAGTTTTAGTCAATTTTTAGCTTAAAAACTTATTGATTAGTGTAAATTTGGTGATATTTGGACTTTTCAAGAATGTATTCACCAGATTTACCGTTTCCAGAATAAAATTCTCATGGAATCAAGCAAAAACGTGGTTTTCAGTGTCATGAAAACATTTTTTAGAAAAGTTCCAAAAAAGTGATACTAAAACGTTTTATTCCTTGTACAAACGGTTTAGTCAAGTAGATTAGAAATTCCTTTAAACAATGATATGCAACTTTTAGTGTCCGATGCAAAATATGCAGTAAAAATGGGGTGTTCAATGATGACGTGAATCGTGTGCGAAGGTGGAAACTTGATTGAACTTTCGCACAAATCGCCATTAAATTTTCATTTTCACGTTGGAGAATGTTTTTCATGTTGGAGAATCGATACTGTTTGCATGGTCGTAAGAAAAAATCACTGAACTTGAGCATAATTTTTATGTGCGAAGCATCAAAGACTTCCCCTAATATTGCTTGACATTAATATTATGGGCCGCTCTGCATTTGTGGTGGGTCTTCCCTTTTACAATTGTGAAAATAGAACAAAAGGAAGTGAAAATCAAAAAGAAGTTAATAAATTCAGAGAGTATGAAATTTAAAAGAATTATAAAATAAAAGATTAAATCCTAGAGACTTATGGCCTCTACACATTGGGAGCAAATTTTGTCAAAAATTGCTTTTTTGAAGGAAAATCCCTGCAGCGTTGTAGGGGGAAACGTCAAATTTCTGTCAAAAACGCAATTTTTGACGAAAATTGCTCCCAATGTGTAGACGCCTTTATGAAATGCTCAGAAAGCGTATACAACCCATTAAAAAGTTTGTAAAAATTTGTACTTTTTGAGAAACACTGTTTGAAAAACGAATTCTTGACGATTATCTTTTGTTTTTTACAAACATTTGTTCGGACATTTTTGTTTATCTGGTAAAACTTTTCGAACAAAGACAAAATTTTACGATGATTGTTCTGAAGGTTTACGAACATTTACGAACAAATGTTTGTAAAAGAACAAACAATGCTTGTCAAGTAATTATGTCACGAACAATGTTTATTGATAAAACTTGTAAACTTTTACGAACTTTTTAGTGGGTTATGCCCTAGACACACTTACGACCTAAGCCGAGAGACGACTCAGTGGAAAATGATGGAAATTTAGTTTAACCATTATTTCGAATATAATTACGCTAAGCCGTCTCTTGGCTAATCCTCAGGTCTGTCAAGGCCCTTATGCCGGCTTCAGACTGGAGGTTTAGCCCAGCTCCCGATGGTCTCAAAAATCTTAATAATAAGCAATTTTATTGATTTTTCAAAATCTAATCAATGATTTGCCCTTAATATTCAATCCTAAACAACAATTTTCTAAAAAATCATTCTTGATGAGGAATTAGAGGAGTTAAGCCAGATAGCTAAGTTTTAGGTCTGAAGCCCGTATTATACTCTATACGAGCATTTCGTCACTCCCCAGTAGGAGTTCACAAACATTTACAAACATTTTCACGAAATATTTTTTTTCTGTGTATCGAACGGGATTTTTTCATAATTGTTTATCTAGGTAATCTTTAAATGTATCTGATCAATTTGTATACAAACAGAGCCATTGGCTGTTTTCCCAAAAATTTTCCAATTTGTGCTGAAAAAAATCTTAAGTGTTCGAATTATTCTCTTCATCTAGCCTTCGGGCCTTTGAATGTCGCAATTTGAAGTCATATTACGCGAGATCACTGAGAATCCTACAAAATATCAAATGGTATGTAAAGAAAATTTTATTTCGTACAAAAGTGATTGAGTCTCGAAAGTTGTGTAAACGTCTGTGAAGTTGATGAAAATTTCAGACATGTTTTGTGGGTGGACTTGGGATGATTGTGCTACGTTTTCTTTCTCGGTTGTGCGGACTTAAAGTTTGGCTAACAGCAGTGGCTTGAAGGGTCTTGAGGATAATGCAGTGGGAAAGTTTGATTAAAGTACTCACCAACAATGGACAGATACATGGAGTGACCAATGGGTGGTGTTGTGGAGACCTGGCACTCGTAAACCCCCGAATCTCTCTTCTGTGGATACCTAATCTGTGAGACGATACATCATGTTTAGCTATATAAGTAACATTAATGTGCACATTGGAGATATTTATTAAAATATCATTATCGATCCATGTCCTTGGGGAAGGAAAGAGGGTTACGAATCATCTTTTGGGGGTGTACAGAGTTAGTTTTGTGGGTATGAGAAGGAATGGTAATGAGGTTTTAAGCACTTGGTCATTTTCCTGCTACTCACCTGTAGTGTCCAGTCTTCAGTTTGTGGATTGTGAACGCTTTGGAATCTGAGGTCTGACGTGTACGTAAATCTTCCTGTTGTAAGCAAATGTATATCTCGATGTCGAATCCAGGAAACCTAAAATATGCCACCACACATGCATCAAACGTCTCCATCATGCAAATGTCTCTATTGAGGATTTAACACAAATAATACCACATCGTAAATTCTGTAAGAGAAATTCCCGCATGACCACATGACTTCCCAAAAGTTCAACCCACCGATTCCATACGACTTTGGGAAACACAAGAAAAAATCGCACAGTTGCAGTCAAAAGGGCATAAGTTGGTTTGTGCAAATAGTCAGTTAATTGAATTTGTTCTAAAATTTAGGGGCGGTCAACTACGATCAGCGAGTGAGCAGTGAGTGACAGATCGGCTGATCGGCGCCGATTAGTCACTTTGATTGACATCTATTTTAAACCGTTTAAGGACAGAATCACATTGACAGTAAAATGCTCGCCGTAGCCTCACCGTATTTTGTCAATTTACGCATTTTCATTGCAATTCTTACGCAAATTTTTCATTACCGTATTACCTTATCTCATACTCGGTGGCACTAGGTGAAAATAGTATAAGAAAATTGAAGAAATAAAACGAAAATAAGATAAACGGTGAGCAAAAAAACTGTACGATTAATTTCTCTTACAGTTTTTGTGCTCACCGTTTATCGAATTTTCGTTTTATTTCTTCAATTTTCTTATATTATTTTTACCTAGTGCCACGGAGTATGAGATAAGGTAATACGGTAATCAAGAATTTGTGTAAAAATTGCAATGAAAATGCGTAAATTAATGAAATACGGTGAGCATTTTACTGTCAATGTGATTCTGCCCTAAGGCTGTCTTGTTGATCCCCTACTTTATTAAATATATAAAAATATATAATATATATCTTTTACCTAACATAGTACTCAGTAGCGACAATACAAAATTACTTAAATTTTAAGTCGCTACTTATCCCTCGAGGTCCTGTATTAAATTTTGCATAACGGTGTTTAGGGAATGTTGTTATGTTATATATCAAGAATTATAACTATGTATCCTATGAATGATTGGCATATACAACCTGGGAAGGAGTTTTCCACCGTTTTCACTCCGGAGGTTGGTCATCAACGCTAAGACGGCGGTGGCCGCATAAACGCAAAACATATAATTACTTGAAAAGGACTCGAGTGTAAGCACAATAAATAATTTTTTTTATTTATTTAATTCATGTCCCTGTATACTAATAATACATTATGTGGCTATAAATAAATAAATAATATAGAAAAAGGAAAGATTTGTGTCTCCTGCTTCATTAGTTTTCTTATAAGTTATTCCTTGTTCAAACCAAAAAAAAAAACACTCAAAATCGCTCCAAATTAAAAAACAAAGTCGGTTATGTGGCATAACTTTAGCCTCAAGATAGAAGAATAGGTTCACATTTTGAAGTTATCTCCTTATAGGGTAACGTGTGGTATTTCGGGACACTCTTTAGCACTTTCAACTTTCAAACAACTTAACGACTTCTCAAATTTTTTTTTCTTTGTTGCTACAAATATTTATGTTCCTTATGCTATCCAGAATAAGATTCTTATCGAAAAATGTTGAAAAACGCATAATTTTTTATACAAAACAGCAAAAAATGTAAAGAAGTAAGAGTGGTATATTTCGGGACAGTTGGGTTTTTCGAAACAGACAAAAGTCGCTATTATGCAAATAAATTTCAGCGAGCCTGATTATTTACCTTTAAGTAGAAGTTCTAAACTTCACTCTTTCATAAGAATTTTGTTTAAATTTCACTTTTAAAACGACCTAAATTTAAATAAACTATGCACTTGTTGTGTTGATATCTGCAAAATTGACCACACTGAAGGGTCGTTAAAAGTGAAATGTCACATTCACAATTCACGCGTATTTAATACTTTAAATTAAATAAAATTTCAGAAGTTTTATGTTTACCTTAAACGTAAAGAGCTTAATATTTCATATAGAACTTAAAAATAATAAGAAAAGAAATATTTATAGGATTTTTGATGTATCCCAAAATACCCATATTATGTCCCGAAAAGCACCTTGTCCAGAAATACCACACGTTACCCTATAGCCAAAATCTTGAAAACCAAAATTCCGAATGGGCGAAAATCTCGAGCAACCACTAATTCCCTTTGCTACCACAAATGAAATTGTTTACTAAAATACAGAAAGTTTTTCTTTGCCCCCACTAACGAAACCAAATTTCTCAAATTTTGGCTGTACTTTATATTTTGAGGTTTTAGCCCATCCGGATTTGCTCCGGATTTTAGCTTCCGGGATTTTGGACTTTTCCTGATTTTGTCTTTCGAGATATTGAGCCTTTTTTGAGATTTTGGCCTTTTCTTGATCTTAGCATTAAATATTTTGGATTTTTCAGGATTCCGGCTTCGGGGAACTTTTCTTGATTTCGTCTATGATGATTTTGAACATTTCTTAATTTTGGCGTTTAAGATTTTGGCCTTTTCTACATCTTACCGTTCAATATTTTGGACTTTTCGGGATTTCGACTACCGGGATTTTGGCTTTCGTATTTTGGACTGTTTCTGATTTTGTCTTTCGGGGTTTTGAGCTTCATTGATTTTGGCTTCCAGGATTTTGGCCTTCTATGGATCTTGACGTTTAATATTTTCGGTTTTTCGGATTCTGTCTTTCAGGATTTTGGCCTTTTCTGGATCTTGCCGTTCAATATTTTGGAATATTCTATTATACTCTATTATACTCATAGAAATGGAATAAATACATACAATAAATACATAGTTTTCGAGATTTTGGCTACCGGGATTTTGCACTTTTTGGGATTGCATTTTTCAGGATTTTTAACTTTTCGATATTTTGTTTCCCGGTATTTTGAACTTTTCGGAATTTTGACTTCCGTATTTTTGACTGTTCCTGACTTTGTCTTTCGTGGTTTTGAGCTTTTTTTTGGCTTTCAGAGAATTGGACTTTTCTGGATCTTGCCGTTCAATATTTTTGAATTTTCGGGATTTCGACTTCCGGGATTTTGGCTTTCGTATTTTGGACTTTTCTTGATTTTGTCTTTCGGTGTTTTGAGCTTTCTTGATTTTGGCTTCCAGGATTTTGGCCTTCTCTGGATCTTGGCGTTTAATATTTTGGGCTTTTCGGAATTTTGACTTCTGTATTTTGGACTGTTCCTGATTTTGTTTTTCTTTTTTTTTCTTTTTCTGGGTCTTACCGTTCAATTTTTTGGACTTTTCGAGATTTTGACTACCGGGATTTTGAACTTTTCGGGATTTGGCTTTCGGAATTTTTATCGGGATCCCCAGACGATAACTTACTAAGTTGTTATGAAATCAGGAAAAATTATGGTATTCGTTGTTCGTGATTTTTATAAATTTTGCCAATTTATTTAGAAAAATTCTAAACTGGATATTACAATTATAGTTTTTATGAAATTACATATAAGTTCCTAAGTTTTATCTTGAAGTTAATTTATCAGAAATGGAAAAAAATTAATGTATTAAGACTGGCAAATGAGGTGTAGCCTAGGATACAGTTCATTAAAAAGGGTAGACAATAAGCCTGAGAACGCTTCAAAAACGTTTATATTTGTTGTCGTAACTGATTTTTACAATATATATTTTTTTAATTTGATAGTAAAATCTTCTTTTATTTACTAATCTAGTACAACTTTAATAGTGTCAATTTATTTTTTTTTGTATCTTAACTTCATCAAGTGGATCAAGTAAAGTATTGCTAACTTTCTTCTCAATCGATTTTTGACATGAAACCGATTTTTCGATCAGGGTTTCTTACAAAGTTTCCTGAAATGCAAGATAAATATTGGAATAAATATTGAAGCATCTTTAAAATAGTTCTATGCCGCTTTCACTGCAACTGTGCGAAATCAACCTCAACATCCATCGACCGTGTGGAAGTTTCGTGCAGAAGTAATTTTCATATACAACATTTTTCGCAATATAGTTTGAAGCGCGCCGGAAAAGGAGCTTTTTATTGCTGGCGGAAATGTCTCTATCTCATTTCACGTTCTACCCCGAACTCGTGGTTTTTTTTTGGTCGTCGCATAAACCTACACCGAATATATAAAAAAACAACAATAAATTCTTTCTTCTTTTCCCATTTGGCTATAAAATTATTGCGTGCATTTCTGTGTGAAGAGATCTCATCAAAGTTTTCCCTGCAGAATATTCCGGAATATGACCCATGTGCTTCAATCAAAATCAACAATATCCTCCTGGATATATTCCCCATTCACTAGACAAGAATATAGCCATTATCTATGAATTTTATGAATTAGTGGCAATTAAAAGCGGCAATGAAAGTATTTTATTGAATTCTCAATGCTGGATTGTTGTAAAGTTTTTACCATTTAACGAGAATCAAATAGTTCATTAAAAGCTCTGTTAGATGCATATCTGTTCACTGATTTAGCTTTAATAGCTCCATTAAGGACTTGTTAAGACTAAATTATTTATTAATATTTGTTGTGTATTAAGAATTAATTTTGCTCTAATCTGATAAATTCTTAAACACTTGCTGATTGTTTTTGAAGGATCGTTAAAGACGAGAGATTTTAAATAGGTTTGAACTACGAAAAAAATAAAGGAATTGACGAAAGCACAATTATAAATATTTTTTGACAATTTCAATATTCAATTATTAAAACAAAATAATTAAATTTTTGGGAAAATGAAAATACCAAAAATATTTTGTAAAATATTGTGCATATTGGCTGGAATTCAATTCGACGAAAAATAAAAACAGAATGTTTTACGAATTTTTTGCACAAAAAGCAATTTTTTCTAGGTTAAAATAAATAACCTAGAATTTCTGAATAATCTAAATTAATAAATAACCTAAATATCTAGGTTAAATAAATAGGGAAATCTGGGGCAAAATGTGACAAAACTGATATTTTCTTCATAAGCTCACAGGAAGAGATACTTCTAATCAACCTGGAAAAACAATCATTGTGGTTTGTTTCTAGGATAAAAGCTCACAGTCTGCTTCTTGGCTGAAGAAATTATCTGACAGACTTTAAAAAATAAGAGAATTAAAAAAAAACAACTCAATTAAATAAAATTTAATAGAAATTGTTTTAAAATAATTTGAAAAGTTCCACATTGTTTACCGTCACATATTTAAAATTATTTATTGTTGTGATGCGTAATATTCACAAAGCAAACTCAGAGGCGACCCACATGTAAACTCGTTGAAAATGCAAGGAAAAGGCAGACAAACAGCGCTTTTACATTTAAGACGATAATTCATGCGAGTTGCTCATATGCCACCGATAGACATTGAGGATTTGTTGGAAGGCAAAGCAAAATAAACTGTCCTGATCCTGAATGGGTTGTCCCTTGATTCAGTACCGTTGGCATTCAATTTCGTCTCCTTTAGCCGTTTGAGTGACAGCTGACAGCTGTTATTCAAACGGCTAGGTTGTGTTCTACAACCCTTTAGGAGGAGACAAGGCTTTAGCCGGTTTCCTGGTTGATATGGGTTCTCCTTGAGCAGCATGATTCTTGCTCTTCAAGGGTAACAAAAGTCTTCAATTTAGTGAAAATTGTGACCAAAAGCTTGATAATTAAAAATTAAGAACAGTTGCCAGCGCCACTCGTGGGAGACAACAGTGCCCTCAAGCGGAGGAATTGCTTGTCAGTATTTAAATTATTGACAATTTGATAATTTTATTTTTCAGCGAAATTAAAGGCCTCTGCACATTGGAAGCAATTTTTTTCAAAAATTGCATTTTTGACACAATTTTGACGTTTCAACCTATAGTAAGGTGGGGTAACTGGATCGTTTTCCGAAGAGTGCTACTTAAACTCTTGTTTTTAGACTGATGAAATTCTTTTCTACTTCTTTTAAATCCATAGAATTATCCACAGTTTCATTGAGAAACACAATATTAAAAAAAATTATCAAAAATATTAAAGAAAATTTATAAAATAATGATAATACTGAAATAAGTCAGCATGCACTAACTGGGTCACCTTTTCGCTAATTCACTTTTAATTAAACCTTTGGATTTAAAATACATTTTTCACAAGGAAAAAAAAAACAATAAATGTTTTCAATCAAGCAGCTGTCATTAGCGAAAATATCACTGGTAGAAAATTTTTAGTGAAGAACCCATCTGGCACAAGATTGAAATGAGTCGATTACACTCACTTATTTAATGCATAAAAATATTATTTTTGCTTTTTCTCAAAGTTGAATAGTTATATTATGTTACTGTAGTGACAATATTACGGAAATAAAAATAAAAATATTATTTTAAGTTGATTTGTCATAAACGATCTCCAGATAGCGAAACGCCCGGATTAGCACACTTGACTGTACGGCACTGCAGGTAATTTCCTTCATAAAAGCAATTTTTGATGAAAATTGATCTCAATGTGTAGAAGGCTTAAGCCATTTAGCTTTCTCGAGCTTTTAGTAGGAAAAATAATTAATATAAATATAAAATTGTTATGAAACTGTTTGTTAATTAGAGGAGTTTTGTTTAGTGGTTTACCTTGAGGTTCGTTAAACGAGTTATCTGGTTTTATTTTATAACAATCTGTACTTTTTTGAAAAATAAATAAATGTTTTTTTCCAGGAAAAATGTATACTCTGGATGAACTATCTTTCCCCACAAAAAATTTTCCAGAGTTAACATTTTTCCTATTGTTATTTTCTTATTGATTTTGTTGAAGTTGCTTACCAGGGAAAATAAGTTTTAACTACAGCATAATTCGTATAATCCCAAGGTATCATATATCTCATATTTTGCCTCAAATATCATTTAATTTTTTTTTTATGAAAAAATTGAGATTTAAATTTTAATGAAATCCTCATGCTGAGAAGTAAATTTTCATACCATCAAATCCCCTACCAAGCTTAGTTCTTTTTTTTTTCTTTTGGAAATATTGTTTTAGTATTTTGTTTAATTTACTTGTCAATTTGTTTTAAATGGTTTTTTGAAAGCGTCATTGGTGATTTTTTTGTTACCAGAAATCCAAATAAAAAAAGGATTGCTGTAGCATAAATATCTTTTTATGAGACCTTTATTGAGTGCTATTCACGAACACCGATTTATTGTTCAGATACTCAAATCGGAACATTTATGCGTGAAATATCGAATAAAAGCTTATTCTGTCAGATTATATTTAAACTTTTGCAGTATGAATGAACTACAAATTGTTTCACAGAGTTTTGAAATTACAAAAACTACGTTAAACCAAATAGTTTAGCTAGATTATTGTGGGTGTTGAAATGTTTAGTGATTAAGGAATACGGAAAGCTTGACATTGATTGATTAATGTAAGTTTTAATAACTCTGAAGAGTTCAGTGAAAACTTGTTAGTCTCGGGCTAAAGTTTTCAACAGTTGAATATGGAGAACATGAGACGAACAATACCGAAGACCGCTGTGACAGTCATTGTGATAACTGTCAACTATATCTGTCACTTTTCTGTCAAAATCAGATTTTAAATGACAGAAACTTAAAGTCTTTGAGTCTCCCACATTTGAATCGCGAAAATAAAACGAACAATGCCGAAGTGGAACGAATGGACATTGTTATGACAGTATAAATCTGTCACTTTTGTGTCATTATTTCAAATTATAGGAACATCAGGTAATGACCATTAAAATTTATCATAGTATAATGAAAAGAGATTATAATTGAGGAAAACGTTCTCTATTGAATTCTTCATTAAATGACTATCCTTCTCGTAATTATTCTATGAGACATGACAAAGATTACCTGCCATAAAAAATCCCATTAACCAAACACTTTCAGCATGAATGGCCATAACTGAACTCTGTAGATGGGAATATCTTTGGACTTGCCGAGCTTTCAAATCAAAAGTTATAGACATTAATAGATGACGGCCTAAAATACGATTCGTGTGAATTGCGCACCGAATTTGTTCCACCTGAAAAGTCACGTAAAAATTCGCCTTCCAGTGGAACTTTTACAGCCCGAAGAGTGCCAACGAAAAATGCAGGTAATTTCATTTTACGATCGCGATAAATAAATATTTTTGCGCTGCTGCGAGGCTGTTTCTGAGCTTTTGCTATTGCTAAATATTGTGGGTTATTTTTTTTTTTTTGATACAGAAAAGTATAGCTTGAATAAAAGGTATTCCTCTGGTTGATTATGAATGATGATTTTTCTCATTATTGCCATTAAGATGTTACGGCATTAAAACGCATCAGTATCAATTATACTGTGAAATTACGGCGCGGGGTGGCAAAAAAGATAATTTGCCCTAATGATAATCCTCCATCATGTATGAAAAGTCATCGATTATTGTTTTCCACCCCATTTTGCGCGAGCTTTCGAGATCCAATGGGATAATTTCCCAAGAGGTGAATGTTGTGGTTGGATGTGGTGTACCACTAACTCCTGTAAACATTATGTTACCAAATACGAAACTGCAGAGGAGGAAAAGGTAATTTTCACGTTATTGAAATTACTTAGGGGAAAGCGCGCAACCTTCGGACGACTCAAGCATCGTACAATTCAATTTTTCTCTATATTCCTTATGGATTTTATCCATAGGGTAAGTGTGCCAAATTTCGGCATAGTTGCATGCAAGCGTCAAAGTCTTAAGTTTGAAATGTAATATTTTAAATTCAAATTGATTTTTTTTATTCTTTCTTTTGTAAGAGTGTTGCATGGAACCTTGTAAAGAGTTTACCGTCTTTATTTACTCTAAAATCATTCTTAATACATTTTAAAATGAATAAAAATATAGACATAGCTTTGGTGCCCTATTTCGGCCACCTTCGTTCTCATAGTTCCTTGTTCTTCGGGAATTCTTCCAATATCTCTTTCAAGTTATCTCGTTTGCCCAAGCTACATTTCTTGTTATTCTTTTGCATTGTATAACCTCTAGAGTACGTAAAATCTAAAAGTTCATGGAAATTCGAGGAACAAATAAGGTGGCCGAAATTGCAAGCTGGCCGGAATTTGGCACACTTATCCTAGTTCTTTTCTGAAAATTTGAGGCATTAGACTATTAAAATACAATATTATAATGGGCCAAATTAATTTATAACACATAGAAAAAAAAATGATTTGTGCGAAGTATAAATTGTCCGAAGGTAGCGCGCTTTCCCCTACAAGAACGGTAATTCTATTAATACAATTCTTATGCCCTAGACAAACCTACGACTTAAGTCGAGAGACGGCTTAACGTAATTATAATGAAAATAATGATTTGACTAAATTTCCGTCAGTTGACCACTAACTAAGCTGTATCTCGGCTTAAGCCGATTGACGGATTAGTCAAAAACTGATGTAAATGTAATCTGATCATAACATTGATTATAATTACGTTAAGCTGTCTCTTGACTTAAGTCGTAAGTGTATGTAGAGCAGAGGTGTGCAAGAACCGTTTGAAACCGATCAAACGTCAAATGAAAATTGTACGTCAACGGTCAAAACGCTGCCCGGATAAACTTATTTTGACGTTTATTTGGTTTAAAACGGTTCTTGCTCACCTACGATAATGTGTTATTGTACGTCAGAAATTAATTGACTAATTCATGTGGACCCTCTTAAGATTATGTAATGAATTTATCGTTATAATAACGTAGGATTTTCGTAACAATATCGTAAGTTTTACTTGAGGAACTTTTTTTGGTTTACTTCTTATTATCGTTCATTTAATTGTTCACACTGTACAAATGATTATTAAAAAGTTATCTTGGTTAATAAAATAAATTTACGCATTATTTCAATTACAACTTTAAAATCAGTGAAAATATTTGGTAAGTTTTTCGCAAGTTAGCCTAAAAAGATCTTCCTGATATTCCCTATGAATTAGCTCAAGGGAAGAAATATTGAAAAAAACTGTACAATAATTTCTTTGTAAGACTTACTCGACACTTTCACAATTAATATGCAAAATCTTATTTACCTGTAGGTAAAGACCGGAGTAGGAATAGTCAGAAAACGGTTTTTACTGCTTTTCAGAGAGAGAGAGAGAGAGAGAGAGAAGTGTATGCAATAAGCTCTTTTGGAACTTGTTATCGTTTCGGAGATTAAACGGTAAGAGATATCAACTGCCGGTCTTCGGTAACCCCCCTTAATCATAAAAAACATTATTTACAGACGTTTTTTCTTATTTTTCACACCCCTCCGTTTTTGTGTTTTCTCGAAAATATCATAGACACGTAGGGTAAGATGGGGGTAATTCGGAATGATGTCTATTTTGAAATTTTGAGATTTCCTCACTGTTATCTAATACGGGTTTCAGTTCTGAGACTTAGCCATATGGCTTAACTGCTCTAATTCTTCAACAATCAAGATTTTTGGAAAAATTTGACTTTGTATTGGATTATAAAGGACAAATGACATATTACATTCTGAAAGAGCAATAAAATTGGTTTCTGATTAGGAATTATAGTCCGTCGGGAACTGGGCTCAATCTCTAGTCTGAAGACCGCTTTAAGGGAATCTTTCCTACTTGTTCCCTTATGCCGTCTAACTTCTCAAAACCATGTTTTTTTGAATTTACTTTCTTTCTTTCTGGATCCATGAGCGATAAAATTTTCGACATCGAATTTTCGAATATCAAATGATCTAAAGGCCCAATTTATCATCCGTATTGCTTAAATTTGGAAAGGAAACGAAAAGTAAAACGGAACAAAATGTGCGGACAAAAAACCGCGCGAACAGATAGGGTGGAATCACCACTTCTCGCCAGTGCCCCACTTCTCGCCACGTATATTGAAATCGATATTTTCCACGATTTATGAAATAAATGACCCGCAAAGTTACTTGTATTTTTATTGCTCCTAGCTCCTACGTATAGAGTCGAAAAACACTAATTTTTTGTTTTGAATTTAAATGTTTGAGCATTTTTTAGAGGAATATTTTAAGCAAGTGCATCGAATCCAATATTTCTTACCAAACATAGTAAGTGTCATGAAACTTTTATCGAACAAAATTTAATTTTTGAAGAAGTAATTTGCCTATTTAACATTTAATTATATTCGGCGAATACATAAAATTTGTATTTAGTTATTTAATATTTCATTTTATATAATTTTTATGCAAAATGAGGCATGGCGGAAAGTGGTAATATTCTAAAATTGATTCACTGCCTGTCGCCATAGCTTTTCAATAGGCGACGCTAACTTCACTTCATAAATTCTCAGTTGTCAAATCTACTTTGTTTACTTTCTGCAATAGGCCTATAATGTGATTTCTCAAATAAAAGTGAAGAAAAATTATTTAAAGTAAATACTAATAAGGTGTTCATGAGGAAAAAGAAATGCTGAATGTATTCTCTGCATATTATTGCTCAAAATAATCAAGTATGAATTTTTCCAAGTGGGTGGCGAGAAGTGGTTATAGAACTGGCGAAAAGTGGTAAAAAATGGCGACAAAGTGGGTATTTTTGCATTGTTAATAAAAACCAGTTTTTTAGGTACTCCCGCGTTAAATTGTTTTGACGAATCTAGAGTCAATATATCTAAGGAGCTTTGTGTAAAATTTGAGTTATCTGATAATAAGGGGTCAAAAGTTATTATACAATTAATTTCACTTTTTCCAAAAAGTGGCGATAAGTGGTTACTCCACCCTAATTCAAAAAGAGATCTATCTCGTGAGATCAAGCATTCCTTAAAGCTTTGCCATCTGTTTTTATCTCTTGTTTGGGTAATATTTTTTTTAAGGCAAACCATAATATCCTGGAAAACTATAATATCCTATCACTTAATTCTACTCCTGGATATTTCTATTGAATCATTTGTAATAATGGTTTTCAAGGTCAAAGGTTAAAAAGGTTATAGAGAGCGAATTTATCAACCGAAAAGGGTCATATTTGTTGTCGTTGGAAAGGTCTTGAAATTTCTCACAAGGCCGAACTGGCTCCAATCGGTTATGAACCGGTAAAAAAACCGATTCCCAGTAAGTTATTTTGAGTGAATGTTTTGAGTAATTGATGAATCGATTCAAAAAGTCGGTTGTGAACCGGAAAGCGATAAATGATGCGAAAGTCCTTTTGAGATATAGCGTCTAAGTCACGAGTTCGAGGACTTCACAAAGTTGGGACACTTTACCACCACTTTTTCCAAAAGCAGAAGTTCTATTCTGTTGATGATTGAGGGCAGGTCGTCTGCTTTTGAACAAGCCTTAATACCATTAGTGAATTTTTAAAATTCATTTCCCGATGAATGCAAAGAATGGATTATTCGTAGGCTGGCGCGTTTGGAAGCTGATCACCTTTCCCTAAATCTTGTTTGAAGTTCACCTTATGATTTCTTTTCACTTTTTTTTTATTTTCTTAATGTTGAGTATCGAAGAATTTACAAGGTATTCAAGAAGTGTAAAGTAATAATAGAAGTTCTGACGGATGCTTTAAATTAAATAATATTCTTGAAAAGTTAGAAATGTAAGGGATTTTCAAATACAAATTGTGAAGGTGTTGGGAGAATTGGTGTACAGCTTTTTAATCATATTATCCTTCCCTTGAAATTTTCCAACACCTCCCACGGCTTTCCCCAAAATCCACCCTCACCAGAAAAGGTGTCGACGAGATTGCGAATTTGGAGAAAAACAGACACGAAGAGCGACCTATAAAATTTGGTGTTAAAATTCGCTACATTAAATAATTCCTCTGTTGTTCTTGTGTAACATCAATTGCTTTAGTGGAAAATTTATTGGACTTTATCGAGTAAAATCCCGCGTGTTTTCTTCCAAAATACACGCCCCCTCGCACTCCTTGGAGCTTTTCACACTTTTCCACCATTCTCTATCCTGCTTTGCAGCCAAAATATCGAATGAGAAAACTCATCCCATGAACCACACGAACAGACAGTTGATGCAAAAATCAATTTTCAATTTCCAAGACCACTCACATCAAAATTGAAGAGTGATGGAAAAAAGGAAGAAAAAAGCATCTTTCATATCTCCTTTACACCTCCATACCTTGTGAAGTGTATTGCAAACAGTTAATCAACATAAGAGATTTTCTTATTTACCGAAACTGCTCAAGTATAGATTGTACTTCAATGGGGATGCTGTTTGGAGCACCTTTTCATCATAAACTTTCTCCACCAAAAACCATCTGGCCATCAAAGCCATCGGAATGCACTCCGACGTGACGGAGTGTGCCTCTAACAACATTTTGCATAAATTTGCAAAAATTATTCTTATTAAAATCTATGAGCGCATTTAAAACTTTTTTGCCTAAATTTGCTATTTGTGAGATTTTAGTGTGTAATTTAATTTGAGAACTTTGCTGAAATATATTCAGCATTAGCGTCATGAAAAAATTAAACGGCTATACTGTTAAATTTTAAATTTAAATTTGACACAAAAATGACACATGGAAAGTTTGTAATCATTCAGATGTTTTTCGGAGTTATTCGCTTAACAAATCTTTGTAAAGCCTTTTATTTCACTGAAAGAAACCCGAAAAAGTTAAAATAACTCTCCGGAAATGTTAATTTTACCCTGCAGTATTGACCCTAAATCGGTGTAAATATTACCCTTTTTAGGTGTGTTAGGGGTTAAAGTTACCCTTTTCACGTCAATTTTAACCTTAAAAAGGTGTAAAATTAACATTAAAAAATATTGATATATTTTTACACCTAAAAAGTGTTAAAGTTTTGAGGAAAAAAAGTTAATCGCATCCCAGTTTTTTTCTCAGTGTTTAAAGAGGAACTTTGATTCATAACGGCCGCCCCTTTCACTAAAATAAATATTTTAAATCAGTTACCAGAGTTATCATGTATAATTAATACAAAATTAGTTATATTATATTTATTGAATAATACACAAAGAAACTTTATTCAGATGAAGAAGGAAAATAATTGGGAGACTTATAAGGTAACTGCACCAAATTTCGGCCAGCTTGCAATTTCGTCCACTTCTTTTGGTCCCCAAATTTTCATGAACTTTTAAGTTTTGCATACTATGGAGATAATACATTGCAAAAAACAAAAAAAAAATATCGCTTTGACAAACGAGATGCTGTGAAAAAGGCATTGGAAAAATTTCCGGAGAAGCAAGAAACTATCAAATTCTAGGTGGCCGAAATATTACCCAAAGCTATGTCTACATTTGTATTCATTTTATGTATCAAGAATTATTTTAGAGAAAAGCAAAGACGATAAACTGTGCTTAGAAATAAGTCACAAAGAAATTCACTTTGTACTAAAATTATTACATTTCGGACTTTAGACTTTAGCACTTGGAGACAACTATGCCGAAATTTGACACAGTTACCCTAATGGATGCCCAAGACGTATTTTCTTTTCCATATTGTCTTGTACAATTCCCTAAGTAAGGCATTGTAGAATGAAAAATCTTTTAATCTCATTATAGCGCTCTTGCTTCTGTCTCTGTTACTACTTACAATAGGGATGGCTTTCAGGTTTCGTACACGCTCTGCCTTCGAACACTTCATATTTTTCCCATGTTCCTTTAATAATAAATCTGATCTATTTTTTTAAGGAAATGTGTAGGGAAAAGTGCCCATGCTTGATACCATTGGAAGCTTCGTAATGACTAATTTTTCCTATGTTTCTCAAGAAACGTGACTCCGCAATATGTTTTAAAAACTGTCCACTTTCCTATAGTTTTTAAAATATGGTTGCGATGTGTCACATATATAATATATTGTGAAACATAGAAAATTTAGTCATTACGAAGCTTCCCATGATATTAAGCATGGGCACTTCCCCTAAGTGTATTAACCAAATTTGCATTTTTAGTATAGATAGATAGTATAAACCTTATAAGTAAAAGACAGTATCGATGATGAATTTGAACACTTATTCAGGAATTTCATAAAAAGTAAAGAGTGGTTTATCAAACTGGAGATTTAGGGTTCTATTTTAATAAAAAATATTTTTTTAGAACTTTACTGTTCTCAAGTGCTTCTGCATTATCGACATTTCTTTGTGTTGGTTCTTATCAGAACTATTTGGCGGTTTTAGAACACGACGAGGACTGGGGAAAGCAGTCTAAACAGGAATCAATACAAAGAGAAGCCGATAATGTAGAAGCCAGTAGAAGCACTTGAGAACAGTAAAGTATTAAAAAAATGTTCAGGAGAGAGATTTTCCCTTATTAATTTTCATTGGTATAGCATCAATATGATGCTATTCCAATGAAAAAAGGAAAAGGGAAGGTCTTTCTCCTGAACATTTTTTTAATACTTTACTGTTCTCAAGTGGTTCTGCATTATCGACATTTCTTAGTATTAATTCCTGTCTTCACTGTTTTCCCCAGTGTTCGCCGTGTTCTTAAACCATTTAACAGTCGTAACAGGAACCAAACAAAGAAAGGTCGATAATGCAGAAGCACTTGAGGACAGTAAAGTGTTAAAAAATGTTAGGGAGACAGATTGCTTTTTATAATTTTTCATTGGAATATGTAGCACCATTATGATACTATTCCAGGAAAAAATGAAAAGGAGAAATCTTTCTCCTGAACATTGTTCTTAGTATATGACTGTTCTCATGTGCTTCTGCGTTACTGAGTTTTCTTTGTGTAGGTTCCTGTCACGACTGTTTTCCTCAGCCTTCATTGTGTGACAAAAGCACCTAAAAGTCGTGACAGGAACTAACGCAAAGAGAAGTCGATTATGTAGAAACACTTAAGAGCAGTAAAGTGCTAAACAGAATTTCTTTTTTCCTTGAATTTATGTTTGTAAGTTACTCCTGATTTGATGTACCTAATCCCGTATGACAGAGAATAGGAGCACCTTACCGATAAGATCTTAAATAATGGCTATTGGAATTATTTAAAGCCTTGACGATGAGACTGAAAGATATTATTTAATAGTTCTATTACAATGAAAAAATAACAATTTTTAATACTTCACTGTTCTCAAATGCTTCTGCTCTATCGACTTTTCTTTGTATTGGTTCGTAGATCGACTGCTTTCCACCCTACAGTTCTTGTCGTGTTCTAGAACTACTAGTCATAACAGGAACTAATCCAAAGAAGAGTCGATAATGTAGAAGCACTTGAGAACAGCAAAGTGCTTAAAAAAAAGCATCTTAATTTCTCATTTGTGTTTCAAAGCGAAAACACATAATTTTAAAGAGGGATTCATAGTTAAAAATCCAACTAAATTTGCTTTTTTTCTACCTCATCTTTTATTAAATGTCACAAAACCATGATTTCTTTAAGCTTACTCTTCATTTTGTCATAAAGATCTTTATAAGTAATGTGGTTCTATGATAAAAAGTCTTGAAGATTTCTTTCAAGTATGTTTAAGTTGCGTATGCCGCCGGATTGCCATTACTAGCCTTCTTAGGCAAACGGGAGTCCTCAATTCAAAAAATTAAAAAATTGGTTGTTGGTTCAAAGGTGCCTCACTTCTCCCTATTAAACGACAATGCCAACAAAACGAAAAATTAAAGAAACAAAATGAGAACGAGTTACAGTTTTCAATGTCCGCCGCCGTCTTAATATTGATAGCCAACCTGCACAGTAAAACGGATGAAAATCTCTTTCGCAGACCTCAATAATAAGAAGTCAATAATTAAACTCATAGAAAGCACATTTTTTGATGAGCATTGCGAATTTTTGGCAAAAGCTCAATAAAAGCAAATGCAGAACATAAATTTTGCCTCAGAACATTAATGCTCCTTGATTTAGTCCGCCGTTGTGAACTTTCGTGACCCACATTTCCGATTCTTTTGCTGTCTTCCCAATCGTACATCCGCAAAGATAGCGCAGTTTTCCCGCCACTTTTTCTGTACCTTTTCCCCAAAGTACCCACCAAACCCATCCCCAAAATAAAATTTATATTCATTGTAATACAGAAGGATAGAAAGAAGAATGATTGATTTATACCGTTTTGTTGCCCAAATTGTGTACACGACAATTGAGTTGGGCGGTTTTTCCCACGAGGGCTGTAACATTTTTGGATGCTGACACATCAAAATATGGTCCGTGTCTCTCATGATGTGGCACACTCAATTCCGTTGCAACCTCCATCACTGAATCATAAAAATTATCAATTTGATGCAGACTCACATCCTTCTCATCTGCTGTGTCAAATGTGTCTGTCGTTGCTGCTGCAGCATCATTTAGTGTCCATGAAAAGAGACAATGGGGAGAGAGAAAAAAAAATCGTTATGATGTCATACATTGAGAGTTCAAAGGTGACGAGAGAGCATTTTATGCAAGAATATTCACAGGGATTGATTTTTCTCATGGCAATAATTAATTTCAATTTTCCACTGAATGCTCTGGGGTACGCAAAATACATTTGTGAGAGAGCGTTTTTTCTCCATCTGAAACATTTAATCAATTCTACAAGCTATAAAAAACAATAGAGTGGGGGAAATTCGCTGGATTGTAGGGAATTCCAAGACCTTTCCAATAGTATCATTCATTTTGAAATCGGTTGAGTCATTTTGTTGAAAATAAAAAAACTACGTAAGGGAAAAAAAGGTCACAAAAGGTCACCATTTTTATTTTTTAAAGATTATCTGCCTGAGTACAAAATAATAACCAGTACCTAGAAATCTAGCTTGTAAGATAATAAAATCTCCTTACAAGATGTATTTGTTTCCATTATTATTAATTTTCTTGTTACTTGGGATGCAGAAGTGTAGAAACCGATTTTAATTATTTTGTAAATAGTGATGGAAAGTACCAAAAACGCTGTATTTACAGATCAGATTTAAATAACAGACTTTTGATCTTTTACGCTGTATTTAATATATGAAACTTAGCATAAATCATCCCAAGTAGCAAAAACTAGTCCTCATGACGCAGATCTTACTAAGACCGACGTAATGACTTATGACCCTGCTTACGGCCCCTAAATACTAGAGAAACTTATGTCCATATTTGACGATTTTCTCTAGACAAGCGTAGGTAATTTGCTCCAATATGTACATAAATTTCTCAAATATGTGTAGAGGCTATTAGTCATATTCGAGGTATTTAAAAGTTATATGAGAAGGGACAAATAAATTTAGTCTTTGTGTCTTGACATGTTCATCAACATAACATGTTCTTCTATAACATGGAAAAAATATCCCGAAAGAGATAAAAAATATAGTTGTACTTTTCTCGCCCTGCCGAAAGTTATGCAAAATGTATGCACGAAGTTATTCACGGAAAGTTTGACATCGCGCCGATTTTGATAATATTTTCTTCCATTCTCTTTTTTGTTCTGATTTCTTAGTGACAAATTATTATCTTAGATAGTTTCAGTACATAAATAAATGGTGTTTAAACCTGACTTATGTAGAGCGTACGGTCTATTCGACAGTTGTGAACCCAGTCGAAGGCCAAACTCACCAATCCTTATCCGTCAGTTCGCGCCACTTGGCGCCTTCGAAGTAGAAAGACTGACCCCCGGTAAGGAGAAATAATCTGATATCACCTACTTCTAGCGGCCCATCGATATTTAATCTTTGCCGAAAACCGCTTGTCGATATCCCTCAGTTCTCTCTTCAAAAGTGGTTATACGACGGACGGGACGGGACATCCACGAAAATTGATTTTTAGCACATTTGATATTTTTGTCTAAAGAACAAATCCGGTGATCGTCGGATGGGAGGACGGTCATCCCAGAATAGCAATTATTTTCTTCCCAAAGAATGAAATTTTCCCTACATTATGATGTTCGTGATCTATGAGTGTCAAAAAACAGGTAAAAATCCAAAATTTGGGCCCGATTTGACGGAGTTGGATTTCACTTCGGACCACAGAAGCTGAGATTGTAAAGAACCTCAGCTAAAATACGCCAATGCTTTTCCTATAAGAATCTATGTACGAATATTGAAAACGTGCTCCCAACGATTTTACATTAGGGGAAACCGGAGCATCACCGAACACGGAGTAGCACGGAACACTGTGATTTATAAAAGAGATATTAGACTTCAGAGGACGAGACCTGTATGAATTCATGTACCGCTCCTTGTTCGCTGAAGAAATGATCGCAATAGTCCAAGCACTTTAGAAATAAAAATCAGTGGTTGGTGCTAAATCATGTTCGGTGGTGCTCCAGTTTCCCCTATGATCAATAATGTTTCAAAATATGAGAAAAAATAAATATACATCAAGGGGTTATTCATATGCAAATAGAGTGGCTCGAGTTCCCGGGTTCCCTGAAAAAAAAATGTATGGGTTCCCCGTCAGTTCCCGGGGAGTTCCTTGAAAAAATATATAAGTTCCCCGGGTTCCCTGAGAAAATACATGGATTCCCCGGGTTCCCTGAAAAAATAATGGGTTCCCCGTGAGTTCCCTAAAAAATGTAAGAGTTCCCCGGGTTCCCTAAAAAAATACATGGGTTCCCCTGGTTCCCTGAAAAAATGTATGAGTTCCCCGGGTTCCCAAAAAAATATATGAGTTCCCCGTGAGTTTCCTGAAAAATGTATAGGTTCCCCAATTTCCCCGTGAGTTCCACGAGTTCCCCGTGGGTTCCCTGGTCAAACTGACTCGAGTTCCCCGAAATGAGTTACCCTTTGATATACATGAATATATGTACATAATTGCTTTTTCGAAGGAAACCGTCTGCACTGTTGAAGGTGGACATGTCAAAATTCTGTCAAAAATGCAATTTTTGATGAAAATTGCTCCAAATGTGTAGCGGTCTTAAAAGACATAACAATATTCAATTATTACTCATTCTAATTTTCCATTTGTAAGTTGAAAAGCGATTGGTAAATTATTCGTTACTGTGACGTCGCTCCGACAATACTAAGTTTACGTACTTTTTATTGCTGTCAAAGAAGTAAAATTTTAGTCATTCTGCTGACGTTGCAATCAAGGCGCTCAAATAACGTATTTGTAACCTAATATTGTATTCCGGTGTCTGGTCATAGAGTGCTACTTGGGCTTCACAGTATACCAAACAAACATTACATTACCAGATAGATAGAAAAATATTAGGAGGGAATTTCTCAAGAATTCAAGTACGCAAAATTAAGCTAAAACATTACACAAAGGGAATGGGGAGTCAGTATATGCTAATAACTCAAAACCGAGGGATTATATTGCTGTCTCATTGGCATTCAGGCAATAAAAAGTTCTTTTGTACGTGGAGGTGATGCTTATATCTTGTGAAAAACAGGTAGATTGGGTGAAATAGGTGGAAAATTCATTTTTAATGGCTAAATCATATTTCTGTCATGTTTAGGAAATTCCCTCATTATACACTCATCCCTGAATGAGAGGATTCAATGGGTAAATTTATAAATTGAAAGGGATCAATAAATCCAGCAGCACCCCATATATTCATATTTTCTTCAACAATTTTCTTTGGCATTCTTCCCTTTGCGGGGAGAAAAGGTTAAAGGGGGAAGGGGGAGGAGTACGGGGGCGCCAATGTACATGATTGTAAAGAATATTTTTACCCCATTTCCAACTGATTTATTGCACTTTTCTCTGCTCATGGAACATTTTATTGCAGGCCCCATTCTCTCAAGGGAACATCAATTGCTATAGAGCGTGAGTTCATGTTTGTTTCATTTTCCGGAAAATTACTTTTTGAAAATAAAATTAAGCGCGAATTTTCCACAAAACGATAATTTGTGATATAATTAAATAGCACTCGAATCCCAATGATGCAGTGCCCCCGAGGAGAGGAAAAAAAATAAATTACAGAAAAGAACTTTTCACCCTGAAAACTTTCCGCACCAAAACCACAAATGCAGTCACTTTTTAAGCTATTTTGTGCTTTAAGTGGCCGCAAGGGGTGTCAGAAAAGTTCCTCGGTACTCAAATTGGAGTGCCATTTAAAAAGACATAACATATAGTATTTAATATTTATCCGATAGAACCGCAATTATACCGAGTTTTGCAGCAAAGCTGGATTGGCTTTTCTAGTTGGCAAGCTTTCACCCGGCGCCCCCATCGCACCAACATTTCTATGCAAATTTTATTCATTATCAAATCCCATATAAAATAAACATCTATCCCAGAGATTTTCCTTACAATTTAAATTCAGATAGGCGGTCCTATGATGGCAAAATATTTTCTCAAATCATTGGACAATTGGTAGAATTTTTCGGTTCAATTTTCTCCCCGATAAAAGAACCATCTATTGCTTTTGTGCTTTTGTGAGTAGCTCAATGGGAAATTATAGACTACATTTATTGTCGAAAAAAAGTCCGTATACAAACTTTCTAAAGCCCACCCAGTGGACTACAAGATTATATACAGTGGAGAAATTATTCCAAAAATTCTGCACAATTTCCTTCAAATAACTCAACCATAATATTTTTTATAAAAATATATACATATTAGTCACGGGATAAATTTAATTTCATTTCTTTTTTATAATATGAACTTATCTGAGTTATTTTATTTTATTTTGTTCTTCTGTTGGGAGCCTCTTCAGTTTTTATTGTGAAAGCAGTGAAACCTCTCTTCATTACACCACACATGACAGCAATACAGATTTATTTACACGTAATAAATGTTGGGTAGTAAAATTTTATATAAAAGCTCATGATAAAGTACTTTTAGTGCAATTTTAATCATAAAAAGTCGTTACTTTTTTTTTATTGCTACAACTCCAGAGAGTGAGCAATATATAACCTGCAAATATTTCCAGCTGTCACCAGAATTTCAGGCCAAATGGTTTGAGACAGAAACTTGGGGTTTTAGAGAGACCCCATATAAATTACTATTCCCATAATTAACATATGCTTAATTTTCCATCTAGCTTGCTCTGCTTCATAATGTAGAAGATTTTTCCGCCATACAACGGCAAAGTAGCGATCGTGTCCTTACGCTCCTCGCCATTGGCAACCCTCCCCTATTCCAATCTCAAGGTTGCCTCCCTGACCTGCTTCAGAGTGTGTGGTATGACACCCTGGCGTCATGTTTGGTGGAGTCAGTGTGTCATTGGAAGGCTCAAAGTGCGAATTCTAGGCCTGCGAATCCCAAAAAGAGGGCCAGCGCCTGTTGAGTGTAAGCATCAGTAGTCGGGAAGGACTACATTAAGTTGAGAACAAATATTTTCTTTTACTTCACATGGAGTTCCGGCTTGAGTGAAAACGGATTGAAAGAATTTGCTATGAATCGCCTACTATTGGGAGCTCATTTGTAAAATTAATTTTGAAATACTCCCAAATGTATTCATTTTTTTCACGCGGTCAATTTGAAGTACATTTCTTATGAACCGTTAGTGCTGAAGGTGCTGAATATTGGCTGAAAAATTGGCGTCGAAAATGTTTTGCATACATCACGGTGTTCACGTAATTTATTCCAGAGATATCTCCTGCATGTATGTAATTTTTCTGTGTCACTGGAGTTAATTCGCGGGCTTTTTCCTGTTTAGAGATTTTCTTTGAAAGCTGAACTCCCTGAAGTTGAATTATAAGTGAGGTTAGAATTTTTAAAATATCTGTAGTGTTCTGAATAAAAGTACAATTGGCAAAAATTTTACAAACATGCCCACTTCTTTGTGAAAGAATTTAAAAAAGGAAGAATATATTCTAGGAAAAACAATTATTTATTAATAAATTTATTTGAAGATGCTTCATAGATGGCGCAACGCGTGCAAGAAACAAAAAGTTGCGTTCTAAGTCAGAGAAGGTACAAGAAATGCAGTAAATTGAAGTGAAATTACAAAATTCTCTATTTTATACCCTAAAAGAAGCTGTTTACTATCTGAAGACTATTAAGACTTCTGCATTTCAGGTTATGTTAAAAACTTTCGAATAGGGTAAAGTGGTACAAGTTGGACAGTCACTGAGAAAAAAGAGGGTGCGATTAACTTTTTTCCTCGTAACTTTACCACTTTTTAGGTGTAAAAATATATCAACATTTATTAATGTTAATTTTACACCTTTTTAAGTGTAAAATTAACATGAAAAAGGGTTACTTTAACCCCTAATACACCAAAAAGCATAATATTAACACCGATTTCGGATCAATAATACAAGGTAAAATAAACATTTCCGGAATGTTATTTTAACTTTTTCGGATTTCTCTCAGTGGTGGTACAAGTTGGACAGGGCTTTTTGTCTTGATAAATTTAGTACTTGATTTTTATTTGTGTATTTTTAATACTTTAGTTTTATAATTTGGTTCCTTTTGCTTAGAAACAAATTTTGTACTGTATTTATCAAAAATAAAGCCATGTCCAACTTGTACCGGCGAATTGTCCAACTTGTAACACTAATTCTAAATTATATCATTTTACCCTATAGTTTATTAGAACTAGCTTTTTCTTAAGATTGCATAGTCAGAGAAAAACTATGCGAAGCCATGGAAGATATGAGGAGCAAAGTTAAGGCAAACAGATCGTTGTCGGATTATAAATGAGATTATTGCTATTCACATTTTTTAGGTTACGTTCTAGTTACACTATTCTAATTAATTAATCCTTCTGCCCAAAAAAGTCGTACGCTTGATAAAAAATATTGCGTCGTTGTTTTCTCAAGTAAAATTATTAAGGTAATGTTCTGTAAATGCTTCACGTATGAATATATTTAAAATTTTTACCAATAACCTCAAATTTTTCCCAAACATTCGACATATTTTGAGACAGAGGGAGTACTAAAATTCGAGGGAATATTTTTTCCTGATTCTATTGATCAAGTATGGATAATCCCAGATGAGATAAAATACAACTATAGGAGAGTTCAAAAAAATTAGGAAATTTTAAAGTATGAGAAGAATTAGGAAAAAAAGATTTAGTATCCAAAAATCTTGAAATCCAGAGATTTTGACAGAATTTTGACGTTTCCACCTACAGAAATGCAGACGATTTCCTTTAAAAAAGCATTTTTTGATTAAAATTGCTTCCAATGTGTAGGGACCTTAAAGCAGAAAATGAATTTAGAAGTGCTTAAAGTAAAGGAGTTTAGCTCTATATTTAAATTTAGGTTCAGTTTCGAGGTTATGTTAAAAGATCTTAGGTGGTTCTATGTACTACAAGCTCTACCACTACTTAAATTCTGTCTTTCAGATTGCAATATTTTTTACTCCATATATTTTTGTGTAAGGTTATTGTTGAAATTTGCAAGTATCATATTTTCGAGGTTATGCTAAAACTTTTAAACTAAAACAGCTTTAAAAATTAGCCTATGCTCAATCTCAAATGTAGAACGTGTATAGACAATCTCCATAACGTTATAGCTCTCATTTCTAGTCTGAATTCTAAAATTCAGGTGTTAATTGCTGAGGTTTGCATAATTAGAACTTTTGAGGTTATGTCAAAAGTTTTATGAGGCTACGTTATTTTTTGTTCTACAAGTAGACCGAGCTCAAATTAAAGCAAATTTAAACAATTTTCAAAATTTATTTATTACAATTCTGGTTTAATTTACCAAAATTTGGTTATGTGTTGATTTGTAAGGCCGGATTGTTTGAGGTTATGTTAAAATCTTTAAGCTGTCATTTGCTAAATTCATCTTGTATCTGTAGCATTGTCAAGCTTTGAATATTATGACTATCTTTACTGAATTTGTTTGTTGATCTTGGGCGATTTGTGTGGAAATTTTTTAAGATTATAATTTTTGAGGTTATACCATGTCTGATCAGTATAGACCATACTTAAGTTCTAGAAATAAAAAAAAGCTCATGAACAGCGGGGGGTCGAAGTCACTCGTACTTACGGTACAATCCCCTACAGTATTTATTTACTTCTGAAAGATTTCTTTTTCAATTAAGTTTAAGGTGTATTAAATCGTGTAATTTAACATCATTGATTTAGCATGTACTGGAAAATAATTCATAAAGTGGAATGTTTAGCATAATATTGAAATACCGTAGGGGACAGGTGCCATGTTCCACTTTGCAAAATCCTAATTTGCCTGGAAGCTTTTTTGTAATGAAAAAAGTTTATTGAAAGTTTTCTATTTTTGAATTAAATCAATCTTCTAGTACTCGTGTACTGAATTTGTTGAAAGAACTATGATACCGCAAGATTTGAAATGACAGAATGATTTAGGGGAGATTGAGGCATTTTGGACATAATTGTACGAAAAGTTGATTTTTTTTCCTGAGAAAAGCTCATGAATAACTTTAATTGAGTTTTGCAATTATGAAATAAATGCAAAAGTATACCCAGCTGAAGAAAACAAAATTGGATAAACTTTTGTAAATATTTGGTGGAAAAGGATTAAATCATTTCTCAAGTATTCTCCTCATGAATTTGTGGTGTAGTAAATTGCGTGCCAAAATTCCATTTAAAATAACTTCCAACGTCAATTTATTGCGGCAAATGCGACAAATTCCAATTTCAACTTAATAAAACATTGATTTCGCTTGCAAAACCCTCTTCATTGGCGGTCCTTTTGGGGTTTTTCAACCCAAAATCACGCAGTGCTCGAAAGGAAAAATTTTTCGCACACAATTTTCTGGCACATCGACTGGGGGTGTTTTGAGGAGTTGATTTAGCCGTTGAAAAGTGAAAGGGAGAGTATACCAAACCGGAGTCCATTCTTCAAAATAGAATTAATTTATTTATAAAGCCCCATTCTCGTCATCAGAAATGCTACAAAAAAAAAAAAAACAAGAAGGATAAAATGAGGAGAGAGAGAGAGATTTTCCCATTATTTTAAAATTAATATTATGGGAAAATACACTCAAGGAGCATTATTTTTTAATTCACAGATTAAATATTAAAGTTGAGTTTTTCATCTCCGGCAAGTCCCTGACTTTTGCAAGTGGCGTATAAATAACTCTTATGTGCTCTTATGTTATGAGAATTGTGCGCTGTAATAAGTTTTGAAATGGAGTGACAGAGGTATAAATGGAACAATGTCCTTCCTTGTCGTAATTCAAATCCAACATATATACACAAGTGGAGCATCCCCCAGTTGAATAGGGTGCCAAGGAATGGGTTGAAGGTGATATTTGAGCTTTTTCCCAAGCTTGTCTACCCCACCCAAAAAAAAAAAAACGAAAAACCATAGTTCGGGACAATGGATGGAAGCTTGTAACGAGAGAAAACTCATATGTGGTGGGGGCAAGGGGGGTGGTGGGTAGAAGGAAGAATTATTTGCAAAAAAGGGGCGTGTGGATGAGTTTTCCATTTGAGAAACAGGGGAAATAGATGCCATGAAAAACTTCAGGAAATTTAAGAAATATTTCAATGTCGCTGTATCAACAATCAAAACTATTCATGGTACTCGGTGTAAAAGCCATTTTGTGGCGGAATTACAATTCTGAGTTTATGATGAGCTTTCATGAATAAGTTAGCACATAAGTCTGGATATAACAATAAAACGGCTCAATATCCGATAGAGGACCTAGACCTTCTCTCAAGTGAGATTTCTAGTAATGAATTATTAATTTTCATCCAGAAATATGATTGTTCAAGTTATCTGGATATATAACTCAAGCATCTTTAAGGCAAGTGAGTTTCTGGAGACTTATAGGATATCTTGAAAAACAGGGGTGGAATGATAACTTTTTGATACTATCTGATCGATAGTATCGATAACACTGTGCAACAAAATGAAAACTTTTTCCGTGTGATTTCAAATGACCGGTATTTTCGGAATCCTTAGTGTCTCCTGAGTGATAACTCCGAAGAAAGTTATGGTCTATCACGTCTAGTTTCTGAGCTAGATTAAGATGAAAATCTTTAAGAAATTGGTTAGAAATATTTTATGAAATTTGTTTTTCTCTCAAAAATGGTACATCCTGGGATGTTGACGTCAAAGGATGACTCAAGGATGTGTAGAGGAGGACTCAAGGAAAATTTTCCTGGAACAAACCATATCCCTATCTCCTCATTTTCTCTGAAGTATTTCAGATTTTCCTCATAAATCCCTAAATATCCTTAAATCCGTTAAAAGGATGCATAGGACGACTTACCTTTACAAATAGTCTATTCTTCTTGAAAAAAGGGTAAGGGTCTCTGAAAATCTTAGGCTCTTAAAAGGTATATTATTTAAGAATTACATATACAAAAAATAGATCAAAAAATTTTAATATAGCACAGAAAAATTATTTATTTATTCTAATATTGTAGTTTTGCTGTTGCACAGTGTAATTATATATCGGGTAGATTAAATTGTTAACGAGATTTTGAACGTTATTGGGCAATGGACTATACCGTTCTTGAAAGAATGTGACTGTTGATAAATATTTATATTAACAGATTTTTTAATAATTTAATAATTGTATTAAAAACTACAGAAAGTGCAGCTATCATTTCAAATTTTCAAAATTGACAGTTGCTACTATCGAAAAGAAGTTATCATGTCACCCAATCTGGATATTTAGGTGAGATTCTTAACAATCTCACCTACTATAATCCTAACAAAGTCTCATGTCCTCCGCCATACATGGATGGCTAAAAAACGTTCCCGTGCGTTCGTTCGTCCGTTCGGCCCCTCTCTGGAGCTTTATATCTCCTAAACTAAGAGAGATATCGATGAAAGTGGTTGAACAGACTTCTGTCCGCTTGGTACGTAATCCCAAGAAATTTTGTGTTTATGCCCAGAGAGCGATAATCAGAACAAGTGATTCCCTACCCACAATTTAACTCAAATAGAGACAGGAAAAACTTCCTGCCCCCACCCAGGCTTGAAATGGGGGCCTTTTGCAATCAAGGAGATTGCTCTACCAACTGAACTATGGGGGCACTAGTTCTGATTGCCTTTGCCACTGATTTCAACCAATTGCCATGTGCACTTCAACTGGGGAATCAGTAGCGCAATAGGCAAGGCCGTTGGCTCTTGGGTGGATCGAAAAAAAGCAAAAGTGTAAAAAACAAAGTGGAAAAAGCGAAGATTCCCGATCCCGCTATAAGGGGTCAAAGTTCCAAATTGACCGGCCTCTATCTTCAGTTCTAATTTACATTTTGACCTAAATTAGGGGTTTTTGGTTTCGTTTCGATGAGCACTTTCAGATGGAAGATCAAAAAGTCACTACAGGCAGCGCTGCGATAGCGTCAAAATTCATCAATATTCAAACTCATTTTTCTCAAAAACTCCTTTGTGCAAGAAATCAAATTTTAGTGTGTTGTAGTCTAGTCTAGGACGTTTCCAAAAAGTGGCATTGGTTCTCTGTGGTTATAATAGAACCGGAGATATGACGGGTCAAAATTCACAAAATTCAAAACGCCGTATCTTCGGTTCTATTTGACTAATCTTGATGAGTGAGGACGCAAATTAAGGACCTCGCAAAGCGCTACAACTTTTTAAAACATTTTAACTTGTTGGGACCAACGCTAGGGGCGCCAAAGTCGAAAAAATAATTTTCATAACACATAAACTCAATTATATCGACACGTGCTTAACCGATTTCAATGATTACTTCGGCATAACTGCAACACTCAAATAATTTCTAACTGAAAATTGTAATTTCAAATTTAAATTTACTTAAAATTAATTTTTAATGAGGAATTGACGATAGTAGCGACCCAAAAACAACATAAATTTTAATACTTTTCCTACTGTAATTAAATAAATAAGCACAAAAATAATTTCACTTTTGAGACTTGAACTTCCGCAGTACAATTATCTCAGTGTACACAACTTCCAAGAATATCTTCCCCATGATGTTTGTCATGTGATGATGTTACGAACAATGTTTGTGAAAAAGCACAAACTTTTACGAATTTGTTTGTGGGTTGTACGATTTACGAGCATTTTATAAGTTCTCATGTGGATATTTACAAAAATTTACGAACAATTTTATTAAATAATTTTTCTGTGTAGTTGCTTGATGCAAGTAGACTTCTTCTTCTTTCGTATGACAGGAAAAAACAACAAATAAATTAATAAAAGACAAGATTACAAGACATATGAACAAATAGCCTTTCTGAGTTGTCATAAATTTAAATCTAGGTTTCTTAAGTAATCGTGGGCCGCTTGAGGTAAACGGTCCAGACTACCAAGTCCACCCACAAAGCCTCGTCTTGGACAGTCGTATTCTCGGTGTAATATGACGCTATTTAACGGTTATTGTTTAAAATTAGTTCACACGCCAAATGTCAAAAAAAGCATAGAAACGGTTTTGCCTAGACTACGGATACAAGTGTTTATTGAACAGAATATTGTAAGAACATTTTTACGATTAATAGGGTAAAGTGGTACAAGTTGGACAATGGTAAAATTTGGACAGGGCTTTTTTCTTGATAAATTTAGTACTTCATTTTCATTTGTATATTTTTAATGCTTCAGTTTTATAATTTGGTTCCTTGTGCTTAAAAAAAATTTAGTACTGTATTTATCAAGAAAAAAGCCATGTCCAACTTGTACTGGCAAATTGTCCAACTTGTAACACTATGTCCAACTTGTATCACTTTACCCTAATCAGATTTTTTCATTTGAATTTTTAAATGAATTTCCCATGGAATTTTGGAAAAAAAACCTCAACTTTCTCTCAAAATGTATGCGCTAATTTAACATTTGAATTTATCTCTAGCATTGGTCATAATTACTGTGAGTGCTTTAAGCAAACCACAATGAAGTGCTAAGTCCCCTTTTTAGCCATATTTTGCAGAAAACCCTCCGCAATATGCTGAATTTCATGAAATTTCAGTGGTCTAATTGGGTAAAATTTACTACGAGGGGTATATATCCGTGCAAAAGGGGTTTGGTATAATCTTGTAATTTAGCAAATGGAGAAAAATGTCCAGATTGGTTGTTTATCTGTTTGGTGAATGGCTCCAGTGAATGCCATTTTATTAGATAAAAATCTATAAATTCTCTTGAGGGCTCAACTGTTTCGCATTTGTGTTTCTTTCCCAAACCCTCATACACCAAAAGTGCTAAAGATAAACAAATCTCTTATCTCACTTTGTCATACAATGGTTGAATTTTGAAGTAAAAATTTTTCGTGAATCATCCCTGTGGATGTTCCAAATGATGGAACGGGGGGGAAAAGAGGTCTTGTAATGGGAAAATGTGTTGGGTAGGAGGGTGAGATAGAAAACATTTTAGAAATATTAGATATTCTTGCAAATTGCTTCACATGATCTCGAATCACTTCTCTGTATGTGTCCTCCTATTCACCATCAACTTTTCCTGAAGAGGCAAAAAAAGGGGGAGGAAAATATATATACAGATACACAAGGACTCAGGGTGAAGAGATGAAAATGTGATGTTGATTTTGCTTTTTTTTGGCACTCTCCATTTTATAGAAAAGATATATTTCCCAACAATAGATAATGGTATCAAAAGAAATGCTATTTGCAAAAGTCTTTCTGAATGAGTGAACTTTTCTGAAAAATTTCTCAACAGAGAAAGAAATCTTCCTTTCATCACCTAAGCATATTCAATTGGAATATATTTTGGATGATCTGCTGAGAGAGTGAGATACGTAAAGTACATTTCTACAATTTATTCTCTATTTGATAGATTCTATTGCTTTTTACGCATTATTCGTCTTTTTCGACTTTAGACACCACAAAAGGCATTAGTGATACAAAAGTTGGATAGAATTCAGTCTGAGACGTACCCTTTATCGCCTCTTGGGATGCAAGAGGACTTTTACTCAAGAAAATAAATTCAGAAAGGTCCTTAACACCCGGAGAAAAGGATAAGACAATTAGCATCAGACTGCGCTTTGAGGTATTATATTGGGATTTATTTAAAACTCTTGAAAGATTTAAGCTGCTTGAGTTACTTTTAAGCTCTTAAATGGTATATTTATTCAACGTTGTATTCCGTGTAACTTCTTCGATTTTGTATTACAGCACTCAACCATTATGAATCGTAGGGGAAGTAGAGGTAAATCTGCACAAAATTTAATTAGATAAGATGATTGCATAGTTTCCCATGAAGCAAAACTTAACCAAAGTGTACTGTACATATACAGACTTGATATTTTCGAGCCCTAGGGGAGACCGGTGCAGAATTAGCCAGCAAATGAAACTTTTTAATATGTATAATTTGTAAAACAAAAAAAAATGTTTGCATCTTGCTGATAAATAATTGAATGAATAGGAAGACAAGTATTTACTTCTTCGCATAGGGTAAAGTGATACAATTTGGACATAGTGTTACAAGTTGGACAATTCGCTGGTATAAGTTGGACAGGGATTTTTTCTTGATAAATACAGTACTAAATTTATCAAGAAAAAAAGCCCTGTCCAACTTGTACCATGGTCAAACTTGTCCCACTTTACCCTAAGTACAGAGAAAAAAATATTTTGTAAAATTGTTCGTAAATGTTTGTTTGAATCGTATAACTCACAAAAAAGTTCGTAACATGACCACTTGACGGGTATTTTTTGTACTTTTACAAACATTTGTACGTAAATGTTCGTAAACATACAAAAAATGTACGAAAAAATTTGTCATTTGTTCGTAATTTTTTTTTTGTTTGTCTAAAGATCATTTTATGAACAATAGCCTCAATTCTGAGACCAAAATCAAGATCAAAATTTCAAGCTGTCAAATATATCATCCAAAATCAAGATTTCGTATTTTGAAGGATTTATGGAACTTAAAGTTTTAGCTAAGAACCAAGATTTCAAGATTTTCCCCACTTGCCAAATGTCACTTCTGACAAATAGGGTAAATGTCCTAATTCAAAACCATTTTCAGACGCTTTAGCTTTGACAGAAGATTCAACACATTAAGTCCATATTTTTTCTGAAGAGAATTACATAAATTTGCTCTTTGACTCTTCTAGAATGTTACTGTTTAGTGAAAATTCTTTAGATATAATTTAAAAACTTCTTAAATACAAGAAAAATACGCGAGTGCAAAATGCTTCTATTGGAAACAAATTAATCCAAATGGAGAGAAGGTAAAGTTTCTAATTGGAGACAAACAGTATATAAGTGAAACCGCAACGAAAGGCTTCCAAAACCTTATTGAGTTGCTGTTGAGTGCAGGATTTGTTCTTATTCCTGGTCTTTTCTCCTTTCCCATCTTAAACAATAAGAAAATCTCTCCAAAAAAATCATATTTCCGGGGTTTCCTATTGAAGCATTTGCAGACATTTCAGAAAAACCTTTTTTGTTCACGAAATAGGCAATTATTTCATTTGAAAACTTTACGTACCTTTAACAATAGAGATTAGCACTTAATTTAACTAAAATTATCCAGAAATATGACATAAATGTTAAACAAAACGAATAAACAACAGTCAATTTATTCTGTTTTTCATTGGAAAACATGGTCGATCGATGAAAAATTCGATGGTGAAAAGGTACGCTTTTAATTTTTCTGAAAAATTAACAAATCAAAATTTGTAAATATGAATGGATATTCGCTTTATTTACAGAAATATAATATATTGTATAATATACTATGTTATATTATATATTATATTATATTAGATGAGCACATATATTCTGTCAGTAGAAGAGGTCTAAAGTTTGTATTATATTGTATATTATATAATATATTTATAGGTTTGTAGAAACCCTGTTTGCGGGAATGTTTATTATTCATCTGTCAGCTGTCACCTAAAAATTCGAAAATTGCAAGTTAGGCACAGTTAACAGCGTCATCTGTCGAGTACTGGCCAGTCAGTGACAATGAATTCTTATCAATTTGTTTGTTTCCTTTTCTTGTTTTAACGTAAAAATATATGGTGAGCCTATATTGAGCTACTGAGGTATAGGATAATGCATGAAGTCAATTTGGGTGAACGATTCGACTAAACAGATGCAAAAATTGAGAACAGTTACCAGCGCCTCATACGAGAGAAAACAGTTTCCTCGTATGGAGAAGAAGTTTGTGAGTGATAATAAATTTCCCAGGATTTTTTTGTTTCTATTTTGCAGTGAAAATATTTTTCTGCAAAAATAAGTCATTTATTTTTCTCAAGATGGGAATTCTGAAAATAAATGCTGGAAGATACCGCAGATTAAGATCAAAATAATTAAGTGATATTTGAACTTAATTTAAAGAAGAGCTTTTACAAAGCTTTTTAAAAATCAGAAACTTAAATTTAATAAATTTATTTACATAGTTTTTTATACGAAATTTTAGTCAACCTTTAACCTTTCTATGCTTGCAAATATTTGTAAGAATTTTGCTAATATGAAATTTTGCGAAAAACATGTCCCCTATATTTATTTATTTGCCAATATTTTTAAAATTGCTGTTATTTATATAAATCACTGATTGAACTAAATGTGTTGGCAAATATCTAATTACAATAAAACAATTGAATTAAATTGTTTGCATTGATGCATGTTTTCTATTTTAACAGCGAAAATATTATTTTTGAAAATAATTTGAGCCCTAATGAAATGAAATATCGAGAACCAATTAAATCAATCAGATTAATTAATTCATGCTGTACTGGTACACTATGGAGGGAAAGTCAAAAAGAACAAAACATATTTTTAGATAATAAATCGTGTGGGGGAAGTTTGTGCAGCTTCGTACGGAAAATGAGGTCCTAATTTAAAAGTTTTTAATGAATGCCAAAAAAAATCTCTTATTTATTATGTTCTTAATTTCACATCACAAAATTTCTGAAAATCCTATAGAGGAAAATTAAAATTTAGCAGCGATTTTTACACAGTTAATTGACCTAGTTTGCTCAGCTTCGTACAAGATTTATCCACTTACGTACGCATTATTTTCACCGGATATATTACACCGGACACAAAAATTTGCACATAAGTGTTTAAATGGATCTTTCATCTACTTGTTGTAACCGTTTGTAAGAGGTATCATACGTTTTAATATTCCTTTTATGCAATTTTTCAAAAACATGTTTTTGTAACATTTAAAATTCTGACAGTCAATTAAGTATGTTATTATTCATTAATATTACAATTTTAGACCAATTTTTTTTGCTTTTTGAATTTAGGAAAAAAAGACCTAGGCTCTCAAGTTTGTCAGGAAATGTTAGTTGTTAGACTAACCATTAGCATATATGGCCATGAATTAGATTAATTTAGCAACCTATAAAATCACCTTTTACTAAGCTGCAACAATACGAAGCCGCAGAGGTTTCCTTTATTACTGCTCGAACTCAAAGGGAGAGCAGTTATATACTCGACTTTTTCCAACTTGTCACCCTTCTGGAGCTTAAACTCTAAAAGATATCAAGTTTTGCTCTTCGGTGACCCCCCAATAAAAAATAAAACAATATTTCCAGACATTTTTTTGATGTTATTTTGAGAACGGATCCAAATATTACTTTTATTTTTGAATATGTTTTGAAAATGGTCCAGGCGAGCATTTTGTTTTGTTTTGTTGTCTATGACCTACAAAAATCGTCATCTTTAAGTTTTGTAGGAAATTTTTTTTTTTACTATTTTAGAGGGTTTATTTTTCAATCGAATTGGTTAAATTTGAATTTTTTTGAAAGGTCTTGAAATTAATAATTTCAAGACCTTGTTAATTTTACACCTTTTTAAGTGTAAAATTAACATGAAAAAGGGTAATTTTAACCCCTAATACACCTAAGAAGCATAATATTTACACCGATTTCAGATCAATACTGCAGGGTAAAATAAATATTTCCGGAATGTTATTTTAACTTTTTCGGATTTCTCTCATCAGTGTAGTAAACACCTTCCTTTCTATTCATTGCAATATTTATCAGCCTGATACAAATATTTTTTTTTATAAATTATACGAATTTTCATTTACTGGCTAATTCTACCCCAGTCTCCTCTATCTAGCTCTAGATTGATAGGAGAACTATCAAGATATATGTATATTCATAAATTTAGATTTTTCTGCCTTTGAAGTCGTAATGTAGGCAAAACTATTTGTGCTGTTTTTTTTAAACTTAGATGAACATAAGATCTCTTCTACTGAACTGATTTAATTCTATGTCAAGGAAAGTTAAAGGCCTTTAAATGCTCTATGATTTTCTAAAACTAGTAAAGTTCGAAAAATTGACCCCAGAAGCGCTATGGTAGAATATGTGTAAAAGACAAGGAATAAGATATTTTCAAGAAACTTTGAACTGAGATATCTGAAGAACCAAAAGAGATTTATCAATTCTCTTTTTTGCATCTAGTAAGGAATCTTATTACCTCATTTAGTTTATATATTACTCTTCTCTACGATTTTTGCTACATCATGGTTTTGTGGTTCAAAGTTAAATATGGAATATTTATATAAGAAGACTCGAAGAACGAAGGATTACAGGCACTGCTTTATTTATTAATTTTGTTTTTTGAATTCAAGTAAGAAAAGAGGTCGGGAATTAGAATTTAATGCCCAGAATGGTGCATGGAAGCATGTGATATTTGTTATCCACGGCAGGTGGTGAGATAGTGCAAGAAAAGTTAAAGTGTTTCTGCGGTTTTCGCGCTTCACTAAGCTACCTGTGTACCGTGTGTAATTCTGATAACTTTATTTTCAGAATGTAAATTAAATTTGCGAAAATCATGCACATGTTCTAACCCAACTTACTATCATATGTACAAATGCCATGGGAGGTTTATGTAAGTAAAGGGATTTGAGGGTGCAGAGTGAAAAAAAAAGTTCTATGCTCTGCAGAGGGTTGAAAGGTGAAAAACAGCACGTGATTTATAATTGTATGAAATTATAAGCAAATTGTTTCTTGACTTCTCATTTTTCTGCACCTCGTTTACATTGCTATTTTTTTTCTCTGTTTCGGGGGTGCTACTGCTGGGGCGCCCTGTGTGAGACAGATTTGGGGTGAAAAGTTGGGAAGGTTAGAGAATCATTGGGGTTGAGTGTATTTTCATTTATTGTGAAACCCTTGCTGTTTTTTTCTCATACAATTTCTCTCATTCTATGTATGTGCTTTTTGCTTTTTGTCCCTCCCGATCCCCCCTCTGTACGAAAATTGGAGGGTTGCTGGTGGAAAACTCAGTCTCACTTTCATATACTCCCATGGAACTTTTGTTAAACTCTTTCACAATATCGCACAATAAAGTGTAGGAAAAATATGAACTTTTCAGCAACAATAATAAATTTGAGAAGCATTTATCCGCAATATAAATGTAAAATGTTGAATTATTTTTTTGTTGTACAAACTTAGCTCCACCTCATCATCCTCTGGGTCTCCCCAGGAACACAAAACATATCACATCCCCATCAATGACACGGCATAAATGAAGAAGTGTACTACGTATTATGCATAGCTGAGAAGGGAATTTTCCAGGAGATACACCCCCTCACACACGTTTGCCTTTCTCCACGGCATTTTGCACAATAATGCGATATTGAAAAGGAACTTCCACCGCCTCCATGTGAAAAATGAATGTGGAAAATTCATGAAAAGTCCCTTGATTTCTAGCTGGAATTCTTTCATTATCACAGCTTTTGTAATGATGCTGCTCGATGAACCACTTCCGATCGAGCTTGTAATTATTAAGTAGATACTTTTCAAGCACATTTGATTCTGAAAATACCCAAATAGCATTTCGGAGGAAGATTACCATATAATTACCCCAAATTGGAAAGATAAATTCAAAGTCTTTAACCAGCGGAATGATGTTTCCTATGTTTCCCATATGTTCCTAGCGTGCCGAAAAAACTTTTGAGTTTATTAGCTGTTTTTGGTCATTGTAGATGGAATTAGCAAATAACACAAACACAAAATAAAAGTCAGTTTAATATAGAATAGGCAACCAAAAACCCCAAATTGGTAACCTACGTAGTTTTGGAGATATCTCGTGAAATGTTTACGAAAACAGGAGAAAATTTACACTAAAACTGGTCGCATTTTTCAGAGCTAATGTCACCCCTTGTCTTTATCGCTAGTCAGAAGAATGACCAAAATTTTACTACAGTAGACTCTCTCTCAATTGGGCATTTGGAGCAAAATGTCATTCGGTTTAGCGATAGATTTGCCCAAGCCTTTGTAAATTCCACAAAAAGCGCTTAACTATAAAGAATCACGATAAAATAGGATGAACTATAGTAAATTTGAGCAAATTAGCTTCATAATTAAACGTGAAAATTGTCAGCAAAATTTTTCGCCTGATTGAAAAAGAGCCGATTGAGCGAGAGTCTACTGTAATTTGACTGCAATCCAAATAGTAAGTTTACTGTCGAAATACTGACGTCATGGTGACTATTAATTAATTATGCTCTTTGACTATTAAACGGGGGGTTGGGTTACATGTCGAGTGACAATGAATTTCGAGTGGCATTTCAGGCTTCGCACACACTCTGGCTTCGAACGATCATATTTTTCTCATATTCCTTTAATTAATTTGAGAGTTTATTAGAAATTATTATTAAATTATTATTTGAAAGTTAAATTAATTGGAAAGTGTGTGTCTTAAGACTAGGGGAAAGTACTCTCCCTTCGAACGTTCATGCCTTCGAATAATATGAAGTTGCTTTTAGTTTTCCTGAGAGACTTACACATTTCTATTAAATATTAGTTAGTTTATCATTATTTATTGATAATTATGTGATAATTATCTCTTAAGAAAAGTAGAAGAAATTTACATTATTCGAAGAGAGAGTACTTTCTCCTATTGATACACAATTGTGTAATTTGTAAAAATTTTGTCTGAAAATTGTGTAATTTAACACAAAATATGTAAGAAAATTTACACAACTGTCTAATTTTTACTGTGTGCTATTAATATATATTTCCATAGATAGATCAGATTCATTTAAACAAATATGGGACAAATTTTAATATTATTATAATAATAATAATTATTATTTATGAAGTGTTCGAAGACAGATTGTGTGCAAGCCTGAAAGCTTTCCCCTATTGGGAGTAACTTATTAAATCACCTTTAAAATGCCCTTTTCTTACGAAACATTGGCATCGAAAATGGGAACAATTGTCTTTAAAAAATGTTTCTCATACGGGAAACTGGGGCATCACCGAACATGGGGTAGCATTACTTAGACTATGACGATCATTTCTTCAGTGGGCAAACATCCCTATAGTACCTGTGAATTCTTACAGGTCTCGTCCTGTGAAGTTTAATATCTAGTTGAAAAATCACAGTGTTCGGTACTACTCTATTTTCCATAGTGCCCCAATTTCCCCTATATTAAGTCGTGGATATATTTTATTCCAAAGATATCTCCTTTTGAGGTGCAATTTTCTTGTGTTACTAGACGTGAAGTCGGAGGCTTTTGAGAGAGAGAAATAAGAAATATTTAATCTGTCGTTCTGTCTCTAACATCCCCGATCCGGGGCACCATGGGACAAGAATGGGGAAGTTGTGGACATGATTTTTTCTGGGACAATTCGATATTTCTTGCGATAAAGAGCTTCAGCTTTGGGTCAAGTAATTCATACTCTAATGTTTACAGCTTTCCTTCCGGAGACATTTTTCCAACATCATGTAAGGTTAATTTAGGGCATAAATGTGAGATTTGGCTTCAACAAAACAGGCCACATTCCAATGAGTTAACCTGGGTGTCCTAATCGTAAGTTCTGAATGAATGAATAGGGAAACTCACAGTTTATACGCTAATTCCTGATTTAAGACAGGAATAAGTTACGACAACTGCTGACCCAAACTGCTTGACATTGACTCAAATTATATGAAAACTAGGTAGTTTTGATAAAATTTTGTGGTTCAAAAGTACTTTTTTGATTACGATGATTTTTCTGCAAGGTTCCTTTTCGTGAAAAATTCTTGAGAAGTTGGAAGGTTCAGTCACGAATCGCCCTACGGCAAAAAATATTTGGAAATGTCTGTGTTGAATTAGGAAAATATAGACGGATTTCACTAAGAATTTGCAAAAATATTGTTACTGGTAGCTTATTGTAAAATAGTACATCTCAGTAGGCTTTATTATTGATTCTTATTGAGTACTTACGTCAATTTTGTGTTAATACGACAGAGAAACACTTCAAATGCACTGTTTTGAGTCTCTTATTACTCAATTGTGAGAGCACATTTTTTTTAGCAAAGCTTTTTTATTTGAATCCTCTTATGCTTTTATAAAATTTTCGGATTTGTGTATGCATAAGTGAATTGCGAATGGAATTTAAAATGAAAGAATCACTGAACCCATGAGTTTTTAGAAGCTTATCACTGGCTTTTCCGGGATGTCACTCTAGCATAAATTCCCATTATTGTCTCTTGCTCCAACATATAATAATGTTAAATATGTAAATTAGCGATGAATTCTCCTCACATATCTTTTCACCATTCCCCAAAGTATCCATAGACAAAAAATTGACCCCATTGTCATCAGACTGAATTGTTATTTGAAGCACAAAATGTTAGAAAAGTATTTGGGGAAACAAACTGGGTAGAGATTTAAAATCAAATACGGAAATTTCATCGAAAATGTCTAAAATTTTCAATATCAATTCGAACCTTGAGGCCATTTGAACGGGAAAACATAAAAGCAACTCACATGATACGGAGGAAAGAGCCATTTTCATGGTGACAAGTATTAAAACATCCACAATAGTCGCAACATTTTGCCCTGAACAAGCTGAATAATCCTGTATTTCCGACCGGAATTTCCAAATCCATCTGATTCCCAATCAATTATTTTAATATATAAATGCTTCAGTCGAAATGTTTTGAAGCCATACAGGGGACGAAATGCTAATTCCAGGATTAGCAGTGTTTTGGGAGTTGTATATGGAAAATTTGCAAACACTAAATTAATGTGATTAAGGGGTTGTAGGAAACGAATTAGAATTATGCACTTTTGCCTTTTAATGCTAATTCATGGAGAATTATATTTAAAGCATTTAACACCTGGGTGTACTAAAATATTACGTAGCAGACTCTTTAATATTCTCCTTTTTAATAAGTTCTTTAAGTGAGTTATACCATTGCCATTTTCTATGTTTCTGTTAAATGAGATTTAATTAATTATTTTATTGTCGCACATTTAGCACATAGATGTACTAAAAATTTTGGTTCTATTTTTTTATAAAATTCTTTAAAGTGATTAGTAACATTTTCTTTATAAAAAAGAAGAACAATGATACCTAAAAAAATTAGATCTTTATCTGAAATGTTTGTGTACTAAAATACTGTGTACTAGAATGTTGTACTTTTTCATTAATTTCTTAGAATCGGAAAGAAAAAAAGTGGTATGTAGAATAATAATACACATTACATCAAAATTTTGGTACAAGTTCTAAAAATTGGATAGTACTAAAATTGTAGATAATTTTTCAACATGTACTGGTAAAATTAATTTCAAATAGAAAACTTTACAATGTAATTTTTACTAAAAGTTGCATTTTCACTAAACAATATTTAAATACATCTTTTAGTATTTGTACTAAATTTCAAGGATATTGTAAAAATCAAGTTTAATTCCTTTTAGTACATGTCGAGCGAGCTACAAAATTCTCAAGTTAAAGAATATTTAAAAAAATCGAAAAAATCCAATCATAGCTGTACAATGAATATGTACTAAAAACATTTGCATTATTAACCCTTTATTTTTGCGTAAAGTAATAATGAAACCCGGAAAACCCTGACTATAAAAATGTGATACATATTTAATGTGTCTGATGGTTTCAAACAGGAAACAAACAGGAAATAATTTTACATGGGAATTTTGCTGTATTCGAGTATTTTTAGAAAGGGAATAATTAAATGAAATTGAACGAAACTTAATTGGTCTGAATGTGGTTCATATTCAGTTTAAGAATAAGCCTGGAACTAAGATAAATTTGATGAAGCTACTTGACCTTCTCCTAGTAAAAATAGTCAAAGTCTAGCTTGTTTTAGCACAAGGAAATATGGCATGCGAAACATCTAAAAAAGTGATAGTTTACAGCAAAATTTACCAGTATCAAAAAGAATTGTGCTATATTTAGTACAAGAAACAAGAATTTTGCAAAGTAATATTAAAATTAATTTAGTATATTAAATAACTACTAGATAATGCATTGTTCATTCACCTGAACTTTTATAATACTTGCAAAATTTCTGCCAGCTCAACTTTGTTTTTTAGAACAAGGTAAGATCTGTACTAATTTTCTTATTTTAGAAAATAAACTTATGTAATGATTTCAATTGCAGTTTTTGGTCTTGGTAATTGCAGAGGATTATGAATTTTATTTTTCAAAAATATTCATATGATTTTTTAGTACAGATCTAAAGGGTTACAAACAAGACGTGGATTGCAATCAAAATAAATTATTCTGCCTGGTTTTATCAATATAAAATTTGATAATATTTGGATAATATTTGAAAAGGAAACGCAATGGGTGTGATAAATTTTTTAGTACGAACATGTACTAAATTAATCAGAAGTTTTTCTTTGGTAAATTAATAGAAAATAGTGGTTAAAACTATGGAACGTGGAAATATGCAGCAGTGTAATTAAATGTAATTCCGTTCTAAAATACTAAAGGAGGGGAAGACTTTCAGGCTTCGCACATACTCTGGCTTCGCACACTTGACATTTTTCCCATATTCTTTTAATGAATCTCAAGTCTTAAGTCACATATTTCCTGAAAAAAATAGGTCAGATTCATTAAAGAAATATAGAAAAAATATAAAGTGTTCGAAGACAGAGTGTGTGCGAAGCCTGAAAGCTTTCTTCTATTAAGAATATATTCCACAAATATGCATTAACTAAGAGAAAAACTATGAACTCTTCAAATGCATATTTAAGGTTGTGCTAGAGTAATTTTCTACATTTTCCTTTTCTATTTGTACAACTCACTATTCCTCATCTAATTTTTAAAATAAATTTTCTTTTCCCGCAAATATTGAATTTTAAATTCTTCGCAATGTTCTCTTGAAATGAAACTTATTAAAAGCACTTGAGTCTGCCGTAATGAAGTTTTCCCAGTACTTTCAGAGTATAACGACACTTGTTTACTAAACCATCAACACCAATCTCAACGTGAGAATCATACTAATGCACGGTGGAGATGCAAATAAGGGTCAGTGAATCAAGTTGTAAAGCTATAAACTTCCCTAATAGATTTAGTAGCAGTTTGTGAGTAAATTTGCAAGAATTATTTTCACTATTTGACGATATATTTGTGTTTGTGGCACTGAAGACACCATAAATTCACGCATTAGACTTTCAAATATTGCAGACACATGTTGCAGCATTTTTTTTCTGCGGAGGCAACATACAATCTCCTGTTTCCTTGGCATAAGACGAAAAAAAAAGAACTGTAAAATTCTCCTTGGAAATATGCAAAGCTTCACACTTTTCCACGAAGAGAAATTGCTGTAAAGTTCTCAGCGTCAAGAGATATATATCTCCAAATGGAATGTTTCACGGGGTTTGCTTTCTGACATTTCCCCAAAGTGAAAAGTTGATTTTCCTCCTCAAGACTCTTGTCGACCGAAAATCCACTGGCAATACCCAAGTTATTGGAAAGTATTTTTAATGCATATTTTAAGAGAAGTCTCTTTTTTTTCTTCCCCCTGCAAAGTGATTCTACAGAAATTATTGGAGCATTGCAACTTACTTGTTTAACAACAAATCTCTATTTGCTGAATTTACTCTCGCACTTCCATTTTTCTTGTTCTTTTTTTATTTACCATTAAAAGAAACTGTTTTGAAGTTTTTTTTTGTTAAAAACAGGGGGCATTTAATCGAACAGGAAAAAGATATTTCGCGAAATTGTTTGCAAAGGTTTGTGAATTCTTACTCGGAGTTTACGAAATACTCGTATGTCGCATAATCTACTAAAAAGTTCGTAAATGTTTGTACTTTTTCTAAGAAAATTATTCGCAATAGTATCACTCGACATATTTTTTTATTCGTTTGCTAACATTTGTTTGTAAAAGTTTGTAAATACACAGAAAAATGTTTGTAAAATTTTGTCAGTTATTTGTAAAGTTTTGACAAATAACGTGGAAGAAAAAATTCTCCGTAAACTCCGCAAAAGAAGAAAAAATATCTTTTACATGATAATGCTTGCCATTAAAAATGTTGATAATTATAATGTCAACAAAAATATACAAACAAATGTTTGTAAAGGAACAAAAATGCTCGTTAAATGATCATTCAACGAACAATGTTTGTTAAAAAGTATAAACTTTTACGAGCCTTTAAATGGCTTATACGATTTACGAACATTTCGAATGCCTTCAATAAACAGAAAAAATATGTCGTAAAATTGTTCGTAAATGTTTGTGAATTCCTACTGGGTAGTCCAACAACAAAATGCCCATAAGTCGTATAACCTACTAAAAGGTTTGTAAAAATTTGTACTTTTTCCAATGAATCACATGATAACTTAAATAGCATTTATTTGTTATTTCACAAACATTTGTTCCTACATTTTTGTTAATCTCGAAAAAAAATTACAATAAATAACGTAATTTAATGAAAATTTTCTTGTACGTTAACGAAAATTTTTGAACAAATGTTTGTAAAAGAACAAAAATGTTAATCAATTGATTGTGTTACAACCAATGTTTTGTAAGCCCTCAGAAGGAATTCACAAACATTTACGAACAGTTTTATGAAATATTTTTTTTTATTTGAGTAAAATTTTCTGTGTTGTATTTGGCTTTGTTGCTCTGATTTTCAGACACGAGCAAAGTATTTAAATAATAATAATAATTTTAATAAAAATTATAATAATAATTAAAATTATAATTATATTTTCTATTTGTTCCAGTAGGCACTGTGCTAGTCAAATATTCGCAATATTTATTTTAAAAATAAATTTCATTTTCGGAAAATTTTTAAAGTTTTTCAATCATGTTTTCAGAATATTTGCGAAATATTCGTGATATTTGCAATATTCACAATTATAGGACAATTATAGGATGTGAGGCTAAACTATGGAGCTCCATTGATATTTGATTTTCTCGCAAAACCAAGTTTTAACGTAATGTGATTAAGATCTAAAAAATGTTGCATTAAATGAAATAATTGCAAGGTCCAGCTTTCTTTAAAAATAGGCGAAAAAATTGTATATCACTGTAACTCCACTGTTAAAAATAGCCCCACCTCTCCCTATTTGTAATAATAATAATTTTTGTAATATTCTCAACATTTTCAGTGTAATTGATATTCGCAATATTTAGAGAATATTTTTAATATTCGGAATATTCAAAATATTTGCAAGTTCTTTTTAAATAATAAGATATTCTAGATATTCCTGTTGATTCAAAATTTTATGTTATTAATAAATTTAGCAGAGCATTCGGAACATTTGTTAATTCCTATTAATATTTGGAATATATCATATTTGCAAATTCTTTTATATTGTGTTCTAAATATTATCAATATTCTGAATACGGAATAATGCTATAAATAAAGTATCAAGTAAGTGTTCATGTCTCTAATATTACTTGAGATATTCTAAAATATTCCCAATATTAATTCTATTTATTCGCACAAAATATTACCTGGACTCGTAATGAAATGCCCCTTGGTTGGAAAAATTCTTTTAAGATGTCCTGCACATTTTCAAGAAAAATGCAAAAAAAAATACAATAAGAATTTGTACAACAGTTCAAAAGATTTTTATTTAAATTGAAAAAAAAACTTTGCAAATTTTTATCCAAAGTATTATGGAAGCACGAGGTGTTAATTTGCAAATACTTTATCTTTTTAAATTCTGACACATTTCCAAGCTCCTTAGAAATTATAAAAAAATAAACTTTTAATGAAAGTGAATCAGATGCAAAACTATTTGCAGTGTCAGAAGCTTAAAACTTGAATCAAATGGGAGAAAAATTGGGAAGTATTAGATTATATTTGAGTAGGAGCTTTGCTGCTGTAGTAAATCAATAAACTCTCTCTCTCTCTACTAAATTTCAAGTGAACAATAAATCAGTGATTTTGCAACAGAATTTTTATTCAGTGACCGTCTATTTCGCGAGCTTCTACTTTTAGTGCTGCATACAAATCACTGACACTGACTATCTCTCTGCAAAATTCCCCCAACATAAATGAAAATGTAAAGATAAGGGTTGGTATTTACAAACACTTGCTGATTTATAGCAGAGATTTCCAAAATAGAATGCTCACTTGCACAACACAATGTGATTGTCAATTTTTGATTTGAATTTTTGCATATTGGAAATAAATGGGAATAATTGTGATAGCCGAATGACAAATAACTTAAATTTAATCTGAAAATGAGTAATATTTAATTGTGTTATTTATTTATTTCTGAAGAAGCTGAAAGTATAAAATTCCTTAAAAATATTAAAAAGAAATGGAATTAATTCTTTATTTTATTAAATTCGTTATTTTAATTATTTTAAAGGAAACACTAACTGTAAGTGCCAAAAAAAAATTGGTTAACCCTCTAACAGTGTTTTCTTTAATATGCGACAAAAAGTTCTAAAACAATGTTTTCTAGGGTAATTATGATCCAATAAAGTCACAAAACCCATCCATTCTTCATTATCTCTTTTAGTTTAGGCGCTAGGTGAGAAAATATAAATTTTTTTGAAACTCTTTTTGCTTCTAAAATTCACATTTTTAGTTTTTTCAAATTTTTTAAATAAAATATACAAAGTAGAATGGCACATCTTTCAGTAAAAAATAAATTTATTTTAGTCAGATAACTTTAAATCGGTATTTTTATGGAAATTGGAAATGAGTTTTTTTGCACTAATATTTTTGTTGCTTTTTTCTCTGACCTGTTACACAAAACTGGGAACAGCAACAAAACGAAGAGTCAAAATGAGTTCAAACTTTTAAGAGATATTTATAAGACTATTACCGAGGACACTATAGCACTTTTAAATAAATAAAACCTTTATTGTCGCTGTAAATGTGATTTTTGTGAAGACCGCCTGGAGGCGGTCTTACCCGTTAGAGGGTTAAAACACATCAGAAAATTTTTAAAAGTGTTCTGGATTTGATATTCTTCATCCCTTATGACAAAGAACAGACCATACTGATAAGACCTTAAATAATACCTAGATAATTGCGGTTATTTAAGTCTTAACGGTGAATAATGAAAAATAGGGCATAATTCAGCCATTTAGCCCAAATCATTCAGCCAATGAGGCCTGATTTTTGAAGCCTGATTTCTATTTCGAAAAATACTTTTAAAAACGTAACAAAATTTATGTGAAATACACTTAGGGGGAGATGGGGCTATATTGAGCTGGGGCTACACTGAAATCGCTATTTTTTCGCGTATTTTTAAAGGAAGCTGAGCTTTAACGTAATGTAATTTAGATGAACAATACAATGAATGATCTAAATTAAATTATGGCTAGGTCTAACTTCCTTTAGAAATATGCGGAAAAATATCATTTTCAATGTATCACCATCTCCCTCTACCTTTAATAAAGAATAAGTTTAGATTATATATTAATCCCGCGACCCCAATAGGGATAAGCGGTTGAAAATGAATGAATTAATTTATTGTTAAATAAAGAGAATATGTCAGGACATTCAATATAACATGGTAATATTGAGGAAGTACTAAAGAAAACAGTTCTACTTCAGATTCAGACACCATGCAAAACTTTCTTTACTTAAACCTCAAATTTGGGATTTTTAATATAATTGTCGCTTATATGTATTTCCAAATTTTATATTTGAGAAACTTGACTGTAGTTAAATTTGTCAAATAAGGAAAGAGTACCACGGATCGGAATACTTTTTCAACTATACTACTACTACTATTTCAAAATGCTATTTGGTATTTTTGTGCTTGTCTATTGGACCATTAATTATTCATTTAACTATATCTGTGCATTTCAATTTTAATATTTACAATAAATTAATAAAAAAATAGGTGAAATTGCAAACTTGAACTCTGTACCTCGGATGGTCACGAATTTAATCAGTTGTCTCAGGAAAAATCGGTTTTATAAATTAAATGTGATCTAATGCAGTGCAATCTTGTAAAAGTTAAATGGTAAAAAGTACCTAATAAATTTTAAAAATTCATTTTATTTGGAGCAAAATAGGGTAAATAATCTGACGATCCGAGGAACACTTCCGATCGCCCGCTCTTCCCTTATAAATAACTAGAATTAAGAATAAAATGAATAAAAGCGATTGACCAGAAGGACTAGTGAATTATTCTTCCTTTTTTGATACTTTCATATCACCGCATTCGTTAACATTCTCTCTGTTTTTGTAGGCTTTTGGCTAATAAAATGAACTACCATTATGTAAAGTATGAGCATGATGTCACGTATGATTTGACAGTTAGAGCAATCTCAGTGGGGATCTCAGTGGCGCAATAGACAAGACCTAGTCCCCGAAGAGTGGCCTTCAAAGTTCAAGCCAATTCCTTACTATCACATACAAATGCGTATGGAAATTTTTCTGCACTTGTGATCGTTATGCTAAATATTTAAAAAGTGAGAAGTTTTTCCGTATTATAATATATCTTTCCGTATGGAGGGATAAATATACTAATTTTTGTTTAAATAATTTTTTTCCTTGGAGCACTGTGAGTTGTGTCCGAGATCAGTTTCGGAATTGGCTTCAGATAGCTCCATATAAAAAGGCCACCTTGCCAGGCGCTTGGTCAAGTGAAACTTGTACGTCAATTGTCAAAATGCTACCTGAACAATCCTATTTTGACGTATATTCGGTTTCAAATGGTTCTTGCACACCCCTGAGTTAGAGCAATCTCAGTGAAGATTTCAGTGGCGCAATAGGCAAGACCGTTGGGTCTTGGGCGAATGAAATCTCTGACTCGACTCTTACAGCTGTGAACAGAGTTGTGCCTCTACATAGTAAAAAATATTTTTTACATTTTACATGTAAAAAATATGTAAAATGCAACAAAGGAAAATTAATCATTTTTGAATCTATTAAACATTTCCTGTAAGCAATATCAATATTGATATTTCTCGCGAGGAATATCAAGAAAACATTCTTGGGAAAGCCATGAACAAAATTTTGTTATGAAATTGATGATGTGAAGTAAATCAACGATTTTGTACACATAAAACATACTCTGTGGTAAAATAACGTTACTATTTTCTAATTAATCCTTGTTCTTCTACAGATAGGTATTTCAGAATGTTGCTTTAACACGAAAAGGTTAAAATTGCAAATAAAGACCGCACAGTTTAGCACAAAACGGATAAAATTGAATATAAAATCCTCACAGCTTTCGAACGAATTGATTAGCAATTTAGTCTTATTTTAGACGTTAGTCTCATTTTAGTAATAAAGCACGATGGTTTTTAGAATATTATCACAAAAACTTTCATTACCACAGAATCAATGTTAGCGAAAAGACACTGATTCTCTTAATGAATATTGTTTTCTGGAATGTAATGTCTTGGACAAGATATATAGCAAAATCCCCCAAAAACAATATCGTTATGAAGAAAGCAGGAAATATATCTTAAAATCAATTATTTTTACAATATTTAAAATTAGCAGAAACCACAGAATTGGAAAACTCTCTGAGCATGTAGATATAGAAGTTCAAAAATTATTAATTGTTTAGATGGTTACTATTATATTGGTTCAACCGGGTAGTAGAAAATTTGAATTATGATTCCAGTAAATTTCATCATGCATTTTAGACTAAAAGCTTTACAGCAAAAAGCCGCAAAATATTTTACTGATTACAACGAAATCTTTGATTGAATAAAAAAAAATTGAACTTGATATTTGATGGATATCAATCAATTTTACATTTTTTGCATTTTAACTTTACATGTTAAAAATGTAGCACAGGTTAAAGGTTTTTTTTACTATGTAAAAAATGATGTAAAGTGTAAAAAAATCGCTCAACCCTGGGGGTGGATTATGTAAGTAAAGTGAAGCCGGTGTATGATTCACTTGACAGCTCGAATGAACGTTTTACTAGTGAATCGCTGAAATAATAGAAATGATAATAACATCAATATAGTTATTTACAAAATTATATTATTATTATTATTATTATTTCAGCGGTTCACTAGTAAAACGTTCATTCGAGTTATCGAGTGAGTTAGAATTCCGCCCGGTGCAAACAACTAAATGTCTAAAAAAGATATTTTCACATGTAATAAAACGTATTAAAAGCCAGTGATAAGCCTAGATCAGCTTATAGAGGTGTGATTCCTTCGTTGCAAAATCGGATTGTGGCAAACTCGAACGATATTTATACATTAAATTGTATGAGAAATGCATAAAAGTGTCTGAAAATCTTTAAAGTTGATTATCTCGGAAACTATGAGAGATAGAGCCTCTGCCCAAATTTGTCATATGACAAATTTTCATGGTATTTCCTTAGAGAAATTCTGTAAGGGGATGATAATGTCATATGACAAATTTTCGTAGTAAATTCGAGAACAGGACAACGTTAAAGTCCAGTAAGCATCGAATGGCCATTGTGAGGAGCTCTATGAAGCTCTTAATAACTGATATGAATCTGATTTTCGATAAATTTTTCCGAAATTACCACATAAAAATTTTTAAATTTGTCATATGACATTGTCATACTGTTACAGAATTCTCCTACTGGAAGAGTTCGGATGGGGGAACAGAGCTGGATCGCTCCCGGTAAATTGGCTGCGTTAAGCCTTGGTCTCACTAAGGAATCTTTCAGGGCAGATGCCCGACTACACATGTGTCAAATAATAAAATTAATACACTCACAGCTCTTCGATATCCGGATAATTTCGGTAGAATATTATATTTAGATTTACAAATCTGGTTCACAATTTTATTAATAAAACTTTCACTTTAATACACAAGAAACTGCATGTTTAATAAATAAAACACTGATAATGTAATTGAAGAATAACGACTGTGGTTAATATGAGTTGGAAAAATTCGGTATAGCAGCCAAAATAAAAACTGGGCACTAGTTTTTACGCATCTTAGCGTAAAAACTCTCTCTTTGTACAGAGCCTGAGGAAGTGATCAAATAAATTACGAAATGTCGCTAAGATGCGTAAAAACTAGTACCCAGTTTTTATTTTGGCTGCTATACCGATTTTTTCCAACTCAAAACACTGATAGTTCATCAACTGTAAATTGTGTGACAGCTGTCATCCGGATATCAAAGTGACAGATATCAGAGAGCTAAGTGTACGTTTTATACCAGTTTTCCTGAAAAGGGATAATTAGTGAAAACCTAGTAATGATTGTTGGAAACGCGAGCGCTAACTGGCGGAAATATTTGAAGATTTATTATGTAAGCCCTTCCGGCACATTTGTCAGTCTTTTTGTAGAAAGCGTGGCGTGACGTGCATTTGTGAATTTTCATAGGAAAAGAATTTGCGTAAGTTAGGATATTTCCTCATGTTAAAAATCTATTTAATTTAGTAATATTTATTGGTTAGATTTGGCTGAACTCCTTGGGAGACGATCAAGCTAAGTCCTGAGTCAGGAAAAAGAGTTATATAACTTGGTAGGTTCGATAAACGATTGAAAGAAATTTAAAATGGCGTCAGGATAAAAATTATTAATTGAATTACAGGTTGTAAACTTTCAAAAAGCTTGAGGTTGGTGGAAGCAAACGGAGGCCGTTTGAGATTAAAGTAAGGATTGAATTGTTTGAATTAAAGAAATGAATTGAAGTGTATATTTATTTTAGGGACCACCAACATTCATTTATTCATTTGTAATCAGCCATTTAGTCATCGCCAAAGTAATCAAGTCCTTGCAGTCCGCCACGGGGAAATTGAGTTAATAAAAATAAATACAGTCCACTATCTCTTGATTTGTTTGACCCAGGGGACTTGGTCCCCAACAAGTGGTCCTTCTCACCGTGGATCAGTGACTGCAACGGACTGCAGAGGATTTGATTGTTCTGTCCGGAAAGGACCGCGATTGTCGCGATTGTGATTCTTGATTTGTGAGGGCTTTCCAGACGAATAGCACGATGCCTCGCAAGAGCCAAAGGGCAACAAAAGGTCGACCTCCAACTCGTTATGGCTTTGATGAGGAGGATAACGACCTTGAACTGACTCTCACTCAGGCTAAGATTGAGAGAACTCGTAAGGAAATGGAGTTTTTGTCATTGCGGGAAAAGGAACTTGAGTTGCGCCAAAGTATGATGAAATCTAAGCGGATGAATTCACCAACAATTCTGGGGGATGTCCAGGGGGATATTCCAAGGACCTCAACACCTTTTTCATCGAATTCACGCAAGAAAGTTGAACTTTTCAACCCTCTGGTTACGAGGGGAAATGTCGTGTCTGATGATGAAGAGGCACCAGTGAATCTGGACGTGATCGTTGACAGGTTTGCAGAGTTCCAGAAGAAACTGATTGACGACGCAGCCCCGAAGAAGGAAGTTCTCACAATGACAAATGATCAGTTCCATTCGGCAATTCAGGAAGCTGTGAAGGCTAAAGAGAGAGAAATTGACACCAAACTTACTGGCTCCAAAGTGAAGCAAAATGCCACTAATGATGTGGACAAACACTCAAAAACGTCATCGGATGTTTTGGAGGTTATGGAGCGTTTTCTTGTACGCCAATCTTTTGGAACAGATGTACAAAAGTTTGATGGGAGTGTGAAGGAATGGCCGTTGTTCCGTGCTTGGTACGAGAACACTACCCAGACGTGTGGATATACGGATGTTGAGAGACTCAACCTGCTTCAGAGGTGTCTCACTGGAGAAGCCAAAGAAACAGTCAGATTTCTTCTCTACTCAGCATCGAATGTGAACAAGGCTTTGTCGTCACTGGAAGAGCGATATGGACAACCTGAACATCTGATTCGCACCATGATTGCACAGGTGAAGGCTTACCCACCTGTAAGAGTAGACAAGCCGGAGAGCTTGGTTGAATTTTCCACTATGATGGTGAACATGGTAGCAGCGATTGAGGAATTCAACCGAATGTGCTACATTGATAATCCCCAGCTGCTGGATGAGCTTGTGCTAAAGCTCCCGATGTCAATGCAGATTTCTTGGTCAGAATTCCAGGTGACCAAGAGCTACGTGACAGTGAAAACCTTGTGTGACTGGATTGCGGTAAAGGCCAGGGCGGCGAATTATCGTGTACAGGTTAGGGACTCAGCGAAAATTGAGCAGAAACCTGTCAAAGGCAAAACCGTGGCAACTGTCAATGAATTGACCGAGCTGAGAGCCGAAATGGCGGCATGCAGCTTTTGCAAGGGAAAACATGCCCCACAAAATTGTGAGACTTTTAAGAAGCTCAAAATAAGCGACAGATGGAAGATTGTGAGAGAAAAGGGAGTTTGTTTCAGATGCTTGAAGCCAAATCATTCTCTCTCAACTTGCAGTGATAACGGAAAATGTCCAAAACCTGGTTGTGGTCAGAAACACCACAATCTTCTCCACAGAGATGACAAGCAGCAAATGTTCTCTCTAGCTCAGAGAGAAGATGAGGAGAAGCTAGATGCTTCAGATTTCCCTACTGAGACTGATCAGGACTCGGATCAGGAAGATGAAATTTCCCCACAGAGGGGAATTGTGATGACTGGAGCCACAGTGGCTCATGCCAATACGAGTAATAAGATTCTCATGAAGATACTTCCGGTGTATGTTACTGGACCGAAAGGTACCTTGAAGGTCTACGCCTTTTTGGATGAGGGCTCCATGCTGACAATGATGAAGGCATCTCTAGCAGAGAAATTGGGGCTTAGTGGACCAAAGTGCCCTCTGACGTGGCAAGGAGCTGGACCGACAGCATGTACTGATCTGACATCGACTGTTGTCAACTGTAGAATCAGAGGTACTCATCCCAAAGCCAAGGAGTATTTAATGCAGAAAGTTAGGACTGTCTGTGAGTTAAGTCTCCCTAGGCAGACAGTGGATATGGAAGCACTGTCACGGGACTGGAAACATATGGCCGATGGTCATTCTGAATCCATGGTGGATGCAGAGCCCGATCTGCTGATAGGGCTGGACAACACTCCCTTGATTGTGTCACGGGAGATTATCCACGGACCGTGGAACGCTCCCTATCTGGCTTTAACTTGGTTAGGCTGGGTAGTAATGGGAAAATTGAATAATCAAACCTCATGTGAGGTAAAGACCTACTCCTACTCTATTGTGGAACGCAAAGATGAGCTGTATGAAATGGTGAAGAATTCCTTTTCCTTGGAGGGCTTTGGTACTGAAGGTCAAGAGAAGGTACTCTCTCGTGAAGATAAGAGAGCTCTTGAAATCATGAAGCGCACCACCCGTAGGACGAGTGATGGGCGTTTCGAGACTGGATTGCTGTGGAAGCAAGGTCATCAACCAATTGTGCCAGAGTCAAGAGATGTAGCTGTCAAGCGCTTGTACACCATGGAGAGGAAACTAGACAGAGATCCGGCATTGGCCGAGGCTTACTGTGCCAAGATAAGTGATCATCTTGAGAAGGGATACTTGATAAAGCTCATAGAAGAAGATAGGATGACTCCTACTGGAAATACTTGGTATCTTCCACACTTTGCGGTTTTTCACCCGGCTAAGGGAAAAATTCGAGTGGTATTTGACTGTGCGGCTAAGTCAGGGAATGTATCACTTAACGATCTGCTGATGAGCGGGCCAGACTTATTGAAATCACTTCCGGCAGTGTTGGAAAACTTCAGAAAGGGTAAATTCGCATTCACTGGAGACATCAAGGAGATGTTTCATAGAGTTTATGTTAGGGCAGAAGATACCAACTATCAAAGAATCCTATGGAGAGGAATGGATAGGAAAAATGAGCCAGAAGAGTACAAGATGAATGTGATGACATTTGGGGCATCTTGTTCTCCCACTCTAGCGTCATATGTGAAGAATCTAAATGCCCAAGAATATGCCGAAGAATTCCCAGAGGCAGTGAAGGGAATACTACACAATACATACTGTGACGATTATCTGGGATGTGCAGATACCATTGAGGAGTCTCGCGGATTGATCAAGGATATTGTTCAGGTTCATAAAGCCGGTGGCTTTGATATAGTGAACTGGACAGCCAATGACAGCAGAATTCTTAATTGTGTGAGTGACACGATGAAAAGTTTGAATGCGAAGGATGAACCTGAAAGAATTCTTGGCTTGTGGTGGGACTCTTCTGAAGATGTCTTCACTTTCAAGACCACATTCCATCGCGTCGCATCTGATATTCTGTCTGGAGAGAAGATACCCACAATGAGAGAAGTATTACGGCTGGTAATGTCAATCTTCGATCCATTGGGATTTTTGGCTATGTTTTCGGTGAAAGGAAAGATGATTCTCCAAGAGATTTGGCGTCAGAAAATTGGATGGGACGACATCATTTATGGTGTGGCTTTGGAGCAGTGGCAAGCATTCATCAAGGAGCTAAAAATGATTGACACAGTGAAGATACCGAGATGTTATTCTCCGAAACTTCCGGAAGCAACTTCAATCCAGCTACACGTCTTTGGAGACGCCAGCGAGAGTGCCTATGCATCAGTTGCATATTTACGGATTGAAAGTGAAAATAGTGTTGAAGTGGCTTTTGTGTGTGCTAGAACTAAAGTTGCTCCATTGAAAGCTACCAGTATCCCAAGACTTGAGTTACAAGCTGCAGTGCTTAGTGCGCGAGTTAGCGTTGCGGTAAAATCATCTTTGGATCTTGAATTTGATCGAGTGGTTTTGTGGACGGATTCCCTAACGGTGATGGGGTGGATCAAAAGTGATTCTCGTAGATACAAGCAGTTTGTTGGACACAGAATAAGTGAAATTGACCAACTGACAGAGATTCATCAATGGAGATGGATTTCGACTACACAGAATCCAGCTGATTTGGCCACGCGTAGAAAGCCGTGTGATTTCAGTGCGTCCTCTAAATGGTTCACTGGGGCGCCCTTCCTGAAATTGGAGGAGGAACAATGGCCTCAAGATGATAAAAAACAAAAAGTTGCAGACAATGGAGACATTGAGGTGTTTCAAGTGTTAGTGAACGTTGAAAGGTTTATTGGAAATCGTCTGATTCCAGAGATGAGTCGTTTTTCCCGCTGGAATCGACTTGTCAGAGCGACTGCTCAAGTGAAAAATTGTGCGCAGTTTTGGTTGGAAAAGTGGCGTAAAGCGAAAGAAAATCTAAAAACAAGTGAATTACCCGGACTCAAAGTGAGTGATTTGATAGAAGCAGAAAAAGTGTTGCTTCAGGAAATACAGTCAGTGTACAGAAGAGAAATACAGTGTCTCCAAGAGGGAAAAGTAATTCCCAAAGAAAGTGATTTGTATCATTTGACGCCGTTTATGGATTCTGATGGATTATTGAAAATGAGATCACGTTTGCAAAATAGTGAAGTGCGAGTAAAGTGCCCCATTATTCTTCCGCCGAAGCACGTGGGGACAAAGTTGATTATTAGTGATTTTCATGTTCGGAATCATCACCAAGGACGAGAACAAGTTGTAAACAACGTTCGTGAAAGATTTTATATTCCAAGAGTGAGAGTGGCAGTCAAGAGGGCTTGGCATGAGTGTCAAATTTGCAAAAACAAACGCGCCCAACCTTTGATTCCTGAAATGGCCGTGCTTCCATCCGCAAGAGTTAATGATTCAGTGTATCCCTTTGTAAAGAGTGGAATGGATTATTTTGGACCATTAGAAGTGAAGGTGGGTCGTCGTGTGGAGAAAAGATGGGGAGTAATCTTCACTTGCCTAGCGACTCGTGCTGTGCACTTGGAAGTCGCACACTCCCTGACGACAGACAGTGCCATCATGGCAATTAGACGTTTCATGAATCGACGCGGATCTATAACTGATATGTTCTGTGATAATGGAACAAATCTTCGAGGAGCTGATAACGAATTTCGACGACTTTATGCAGCCGTAGATGAAAAGAAGATTCAGGAAACCTTCTCCGAAAAGCGTGTGGAATTTCACTTTAATCCACCAGCCGCACCACATATGGGCGGTGTTTGGGAAAGACTTGTCCGTTCCGTCAAAGTTGTATTGAAAGAGGTCATGAGGACACGGCATCCCACTGATGAGGAGTTGCACACATTCTTTATTGAAGTGGAGTATATTCTAAATAACCGGCCTTTAACTTATGTGTCGATTGATCCTGATGACGAGACTGCCATCACTCCCAATCATTTCTTGATTGGAAGATCTGGAGAGAACCGACCGATTGGGACCTTTGATGACAGCGATTTGTTCCTCCGCAAAGCATGGAGACGAGCTCAGTATTACGCAGACCATTTTTGGCGTAGATGGATGCGTGAGTACCTTCCCGAGTTGACAAGACGAACTAAGTGGTATTCTACCACTAAAACTATCAAGATTGGAGATGTCGTTGTTGTGTGCGATGAACAGTTACCTCGCAACCAGTGGCCCTTGGGTCGAGTGGAAGAAGTATTTCCTGCCCCTGATGGGAAAATTCGTTCAGCGATGGTAAGAACTCGCTACGGCCTATACAAGAGACCAGTTGCAAAGCTTGCTGTGCTGGACGTGGAGTAGGTGGGTGCAGGAGCACCAGAGGGGAAAATGTTGGAAACGCGAGCGCTAACTGGCGGAAATATTTGAAGATTTATTATGTAAGCCCTTCCGGCACATTTGTCAGTCTTTTTGTAGAAAGCGTGGCGTGACGTGCATTTGTGAATTTTCATAGGAAAAGAATTTGCGTAAGTTAGGATATTTCCTCATGTTAAAAATCTATTTAATTTAGTAATATTTATTGGTTAGATTTGGCTGAACTCCTTGGGAGACGATCAAGCTAAGTCCTGAGTCAGGAAAAAGAGTTATATAACTTGGTAGGTTCGATAAACGATTGAAAGAAATTTAAAATGGCGTCAGGATAAAAATTATTAATTGAATTACAGGTTGTAAACTTTCAAAAAGCTTGAGGTTGGTGGAAGCAAACGGAGGCCGTTTGAGATTAAAGTAAGGATTGAATTGTTTGAATTAAAGAAATGAATTGAAGTGTATATTTATTTTAGGGACCACCAACATTCATTTATTCATTTGTAATCAGCCATTTAGTCATCGCCAAAGTAATCAAGTCCTTGCAGTCCGCCACGGGGAAATTGAGTTAATAAAAATAAATACAGTCCACTATCTCTTGATTTGTTTGACCCAGGGGACTTGGTCCCCAACAATGATCATTAAATTTTCATGTCTAATTCAAGACTAAAATTGGGATAGATAAACCTAACCTTAACTAAAAAAAATTAGGTTATGTTTTTTTCTCCTAGAGTAAGACGTAAACTTTGTTTGAAGAACTTGAGAGATATTTCATAAATTGAGATATCGTCTTAGACACTTAGTAAATATTTGCAGAGTTCAAAGACTAGTCTTGGGATTGTATTTCAATCCATTTGGAATTTGACATGTGTCACTGGTAACAGTGTATCGATCATTTCTAAGTGGATTTAAGTGGAGTGAATTTGTCTTAAGTAATTCAGTGAAAATCTACTACTTTTTCCTCTCGAAAATATAGGAATTTATGGAGCCTTAAAGAAAAGCAGTGTGGATAAATTTGAGTATAAGAGTAGAATGATGCTAAGTGGGTAGACAAGTGAGAATTTTCCATGTAAATTGTTAGAAAATCCCCAACCATCCTTAAAAATTGCCCCCCATTGAAATGTATGTTGCTGTGTCTCCTATTTTTTTTTAAGTCGTTATTAAATTTACTCGGCATGGAGCTAAGAGAGAGTGGAAGTGAAATTAATTATCCAATCCAGAGCCCCAGAAGAGGGATGGTATATTGAAGAAAATGGTTGTGAGTTTGGAGGATTTATAGTACGTACTTTTGTGTATGGCACAGAGTAGCATCGTCACAAGAATGTACCCTTGAGTCCAGCTCGTTGGTGTCTCCATATTTTCAGTGAAACGAAGCATATTCTCAGTATCAACCCCATCCACCTTTTCCCCCCTCTAACACACGGATTACACTTTTGCTTGTGATTTACTCTTGCGAGGAGGCACAAGACTTTCAGCACTGAATTAATTCAATTACACTTAAACACTCTGTAAATTCTACGTTTTTTCTTTATTTTCTTGCCTTGCTATCCTTACTTTCTAGCACTTAAAACACTCTCCAAACTACATCCAATCCTACTTCGTTTTTACTTGTTTTTTTTCCTTTTGCGGATAAAATTCACTTTTTTCTCACCCAAAACTCTTGGCTTCAGTGGGATTTCACAGAAGGGATTTTTCCAGGATTTCCACTCACTTTTCACCTCCTTGAAATTTCATCCACTATTGAATATTTGCCGACGGAGTATTTGCTGTGTGTTAAAAAAAAAATCCATTTGAGGAGAAGGATGTTGAGAAATTTTCGGAATAAATTCTCTGGCAAGATGCCATACAAAATCCGTGTCTATTTCACTCCCTTCCAAGTGTATTGAGGAAACTTGTGGGGGATGGTTATAAGATAAACTTCAAATTCGAGATACAGTTACCACCAGAGGAAAATCTTCACTTTTCACTTTCACAAAATGTACGAGTGTCTCCAATTTGGAAAACTCGACAAGTAGATCCAACAAATGTTTTTTTTGGCATTCTTGCACATTTTCCTCCAGTTCTATCGTGGCTTCGGGAAATACCCTTTAACGATTCTGTCCTACAGACTTGCTGCCCTCACGACTGTACATTTGGTACTGAAAGTGGCGACAAGATTGGGGGGACTAACTGGGACTGGGGAAGAGTTGAGAGTCACTTGACGCAAACTCAGACATTTCCCCATGGAAAATTGGTGGGTGTCACACAGCAGATCGACAGGAGATGCTGCTGACGAGTATTTTGAGGAAATTCTTGTGGTGGGTTTTCCGCGAGAAATTTTCACATCAAAATTTCGACGAATTTTGCCCCTCGAGGAACAAACCTCGCAGCTTTACCCAGAAACTTCCGCATCTTGTGCTATTCCGCTTTCGCGAAGAACATTTTCCCGCCAAAATCATCTTCTCTTCCACTTCTGGAATTTTGAAATTCAACAGATATGATAAAAATACTCAATGAAAAATTTCTGAGCTGTTCCATTACATATTCTCCCAAGTAGCACAACATGACATTATAGTCATGAACACGTCGTTTGCACGTTCTTACTGCTACGTCATTATAATGACTAAAAGTTCACAAGTTTAATAACAATCGAAATGGATATAAAGAAATGTGGGGCAATTTCAGGGAGCTAAAGTTTATTTTACTATTCATTAGCTACTTGGAAATAATCAAACACATTTCCCCATATATTTTATTTAATTATTCTAAAATTCTATATATTTGAAAGTCACGCATCCTTGAAAGTGCAAAACTTTAATAAAACTTTGAAACCGTCCTTTCAGTTCACCATGAAAGTGTTGATGTCACGTTGGCCATTTTAATTGTGACTATTATTACCTTTGAATATTACTATTATTACCGATCAGGGAGCTGCATTCTTCATAGCTCACACTTTGTCAAGTGGATGACACTCTGGAATGACCTCCCAAGAAGCAAGTTTTTCCCAATGTAGTCTTGTAGAATTTCTCAAGTAAGGCATTATAGAACCAAAAAACTTTTTATTTGCTTATAACGCTCCTAGTTCCATCACTGAGATTACTATAAGTAAAGTGGCGCATTATTAAGGATCTTAAGAGCTTCTATGGGAATTTCAACAGAAAATTCTCACTTTAAGTCTTTTAAAAGTGCACTAAAAGACTTGTTTAATACTTGGTTCTATAAGGCAGCTATTTTGCTTCTTGGGCTGCTCAGAGAGAAGAAGCAGCAGCTTATTTTACCCTTTCCGTTACCTTAATTTTTACTGCTCTAACTCAAAGAAAGAGCAGTTATATAACCGACTTTTTTTCAACTTCTCACTGTTCTGGAGCTTAAACGGTAAGAGATATCGACTTCCGGTCTTCGATGACCCCTCCTCATTTCACTTGTCTTGCGTATTATAGTAAGGTGGGGTAACTGGATCGTTTTCCGAAGAGCGCTACTTAAACGCTTGTTTTTGGACTGATGAAATTCTTTTTACTTCTTCTAAATCCATAGAATTATTCACTGTTTCATTCAGAAACATAATATAAAAAAAAGTATGAAAAATATTAAAGAAAATTAAAAAAAATAATTATAATATTGAAATAAGTCAGCATACACTAACTGGGTTGCCTTTTCGCTAATTCACTTTTAATTAAACCTTTGAATTTAAAATACTTTTTTCACAAGGAAAAAAACATTAAATGTTTTCAATCAACTAGCTGTCATTAGCGAAAATATCACTGTTAAAAAATTTTTTAGTGAAGAACCCAGCTGGCACAAGATTGAAATGAATCGATTACATTCACTTAATTAATGGATAAAAATATTATTTTCGCTTTTTCTCAAACTTGAATAGTTATATTATGTTACCGTAGTGACTATATTACGGAAATAAAAATAAAAATATTATTTTAAGTGGTTTAGTCGTAAACGATCCAGATAGCGAAGCGCCTGGATTAACACACTTGACTATAGTTTTTCTTTTAATTCTTTGTTTAACTTGTACTTTCTAAATTTTGTTGGCTCAGACAGTTTATACAACCTGAGAAAGAGCATTTCCACCGTTTGGATCTGGTCATCAACGCTAAGACGGTGGTGGACGCCAACTATTTCTTCAATTACTTAAACCTGCCTGTTGATACGATACACCAAACCTCAAGTCCAGTGTTAAATCCCAATTTCTGGAGCTATTGGGAATTAGGAACATTCAGTTATGTGCCTTCAAAAGTGTTTTTGAGCATATCCGGCTTCGTAGTTCAACAATCGAACTTGTGTAGTCTTCCCGCTTGCAGTGCCCCAAGAGGCATTTATCGCTAGAAATGAGTAGAGATGTCTGATATCTATACGAAAACTATGACGAAGACTTTACAAATTTCTTCCATATAACCGTATAAAAGAGGTCCATATTCGAGTGAATGGGGAATTTTTACATCCGAAATATAACAATTTTCTATTTTAAATATAATCACGGCATTATGTACGGTAAAATGTATCGATTATGACTGAATAAAATATAATCACTCTGTAATGTCAATATCATAACTATCGGCTGAAGAGGTATCATTTCTTTTGAGTCTTTCTTTAAAACTTGCTCAAATATTTTCCTCTAATCAATAATTATTTATCTTCCACAATTCAGTAAAATTTTTTGTGCCTCGTGCACTTTTATCGCGTATGAAACTTTAATGCAATAATTGTTTTCCGTTTGAGGAAACAATTTTAGTGAACAATATTTCATTCCAGACTTGAAATTCGTAATAGAAAGTTGGAAAATCAAAGAAAATGTAATGGTGTGGTTTTATTGCTTTTACCATCATATCATTTAAAAAAAAGTATAGATCTCAGGTTTTTATTGAGTCTATTGATAGAATAGGATCGAACAGACTGGGCCATTGCTCTTTTAATAGATTTTCAAAGAAGCAATGGAGAAGTGATATGACACCTTCATTGTTTTAGATAAGATAACTCACTGAGAACAGCGCCATCCAGTGTACGTAAAATGTACAAGGCGGGAAATATTTTCAGTTGTTCAAAACAATGTATTTCACATTATTCACATGTATTTTATACTAAACTTTAATTTCACTAAGCCTAGACTCATTTTAAATGTATTTCAAAAGTTTTCACAAGAGTTTTATGAGTAAAATTTCCTTTGTTTTGATTTTTCCTGGCATCAGCTGATTTCGATGGTGGTCGATGAAATTTCGATCAGTGAATTCAAATAGAGAATGTTAACGGACTATGTGATATGGAATTGTCAAGAAAAAGCAATTGACCGGGCAATTGCTTTTTGCTTTTTGTTCAAAATATTTAAATTTGGCTAATTTTACTAAAATATCATTTTCTTTTTACAGAATATTGTCTCAGAGAACAGAAAAAGATCAAATTGGCGCAAAAATTGGTTTGATGCCGCAATTTTTTGAATGTTTTTTCCACGTGTAAAAAAGCAATGAAGAAGTAAAAAAACAATGACCAAGTAAAAAAGCCCAGTCTGTTCGATGTGAATATATCACTTTAAACACAATTCTGAACATAGAGTTCTATTTACCTTTTATCCAAGACACTATTGTATAATCAAAATCTATTTGTGTTTACACCCATTAGAGATCGTTCGTTTGAGGTTTCCAGTTCAATCCTGTAGGGGAATTCTGTAATTTTTCTGGCATTTTCAAACGTGAGTTCGAAACCTGACAATACTAATCAAACTTTTTTCTCATATCACATAAGTTCGGCAGTGCTATTCATTGATTTTTAATTAAATCTTTTCACTTAATTATATTGTGCAAATACAGCTCGCCTTCTGACAGTCTCACGTGAGCTGAAATGACAATGACACGTCTATAGAATCGCGTTTTCGAAAGAGTCTTCGGAGGTTCGAAAATTCCCCTACTGAATGGGGATTCCGTAATAATATGATAAAGTATAATATGATAAATTAAATTCTGGATCAGGAAAACATTGAAAGTCGATATGCATCGAATGGCTATTGCAAAGAGTTCTATGAAGCTCTAAGTCATTGATTATTATCTCGAATTTTTGAATAATTCTCCCGAATTTACCACATAAAAAATTAACTTTGTCATATGACATTGTCATAATGTTCCAGAATCACCCTGGGGGGTCATCGAATACCGGAAGTCGATATCTTTTACCGTTTGACCTAGTTCGAGAACAAATTAAAGGTCAAGTAAAAAATAAAATTTCCGAAAAAAATATTCAAAAATCGGTACTTAACCGATTAATTACCGATGAAGACAGATACAGCCAGATAAGAAATGTCAAGATGTAAGAGCTTCTTCTGTCTCTACTCGGGTAGAGATTGAGAATCTGGATATTATACGCTCTGACTGAAGCATCTTAAGATGTCAAAAGTAATTTTCTAACAATATAAACTCATATCGATTTTTGATCTGACATTTAAGAATACTCCTTTTTGCAATGGTGTAGAGGGCGCATATCGTCAATCCATTTATCCGGATTTTCGTTTAATGTATATACGTGGTTTTATTGGAAAATACGAGAATACGGATCTATTTCTCATGCAAAATTTCCTCTGACACAATACACTTCCCCCGCGGGAAAATTCCTGCCTCTGTTTATTTTCCATCTAAATGCACTGCTTTCCCTAAACAAATTGCCTGTCGTGTGTGAGTCGTGTTAGTTGGGGAACATGTGCAGGCTAAATATAATATACATTGACAAGTGATTATGTTATTTCCACACATCAATCAGACACTTTGTCACATAATTTAATGAAAGTCACCGAAAATGCCGCGATTGGAAATTGCCATTCAATATAAATGGTAAAATTGCTCCGTTGGAAATTGAAAAGCAACATTTGGTTGATTGCTGATGAAACCGCACATGTGAAAAATATTCGATAAATCACTTCCATGGAGCAAATTTTGCTGCCGCATTTCAAAAGACATTCTCTCGAGGACCCTGACAAACAAACCATGAAAACCATTGATGAAAGAGTCAAAGAAGTGGTTTACCGGGTTTACCTCCTATGTAAATAACTTATGTGTTACTTAAAGCTCCCTATTTGCCCAAACTTGTGGCTGTGACTCAAGAAATTTGTCAATTTGCTAAATTTCCCTCCCAAAAGAGCCCAGACTTTTCCTTTCTTTGCCACCCAAAATGGGAATAAAATTTTCCACATTCCTTGCCCATTGAGTCCAAAATTTGGGCAATCAAGGGTCAAATGTGGAACAATATTTGATCAACATTGTTTCTCCTACCCCAAACCAGAATAAACTCATAAGCTCATCTATGAATGACAAATTGCACTATATTCAACATTGACACAAAATCCACCTGAACATTTTAATAAATCATCAATATAGAGATTATAGGCGAGCAGATAGAAAACAAATAAGCTCCATAAAACAGTAGAAATGTCACTGAATTAATATAACATTGCAGATAGAGAATTATTTCCGTGCGGAATTGATGGGAAATTCGAGGAATTCTATGTAAATTTGCTTACAGTTTAGACGAAAGTCAATTAAACTCAAAGCCAAAATTTGTAATCAATTTGCATCGCTGAGCAAATTTCCCGTATCCATATCCATTAAATTCTAATCATAGTTCTTTGCTTTTTAGCAAAATGTAAAATTAGATATTTTGCATGTTTTGTAACAGAAAAATTCATATGATGTGTTTCTTTAAGAACGAAGAACTATTTCAAACCAAATCAAAATTCAAATGGAAGTCAAAATTAATGGCACAGTCACACCTTTTCGATTTAGCGATTCAGATAAATTAAATTAAATTAAATCCGATATATTTGTCTCTATCTGTCATACGAATATTATGGCGCTGACACACCTTTTCAATTGAAAAGGTAATTGAGTAAAATTCAATCAATTGAAATTTAACCTCTTACTCTTTGAAACTAAAATAAGATATGTTTATCTCTTTCTGTCAAAGGAAAATTGAGATTTCAATTTCAATTTCAATTTTAATTTAAAATTTCATTTAACAAAAAGAGACAGCTATAACTGATTTAAGTTTGAAAGAGTAATGGCGCTGGCACACCTTTTCAATTGAGTGAATTTCAATCGATTGAAATTTTACCTCTTACTCTTTCAAAGTGAAATCAGATATAGGTGTCTCTTTCTGTCTAATGAAATTTAAATTCGAAATTGGAATTTAAATTTAAATTTAAATTTTCATTTGACAGAAAGAGACACATATATCTGATTTCACTTTGAAAGAGTAAGAAGTAAAATTTCAATCGATTGAAATTCACTCAATTGAAAAGGTGTGCCAGCGCCATGAGAATTGAAATTTCAAGTGATTGAATTTTATTCAATTGAAAAGGTGTGCCAGCGCCAATTAAAATTGAAATTTGAAATTGATGACTCCGGCATACCTTTTAGATCAGAAAAATTTCATGAAGTCGAAATTAGAATCCCTTTCTTTCTCAAACGCTTTGCATATGTCTATCTCATTCTTTCGCACACTTCTTCTTCCTTTTAATTTCACTCCAAATTTAATTTAGCTCAATCGAATTTGGAGTGTGAAAAAAATGAGATAGACATATGGAAAACGTGTGAGAACAAAAACGATTCAAATTATGATCTAATTAAATTATCCTGATCTCAAAGGTGTGCCTAAATCATGAGATTTCAGTTTGAAAGAGTGAGAGGTAAAATTTCAACCGATAGAAAATATATCTCTTGCTCTGTTGTTGCTCAAATGGCAAACTTAAGCCTCTGGCACACCTTTTAGCTCGGTATAATTTCATAAAATCAAAATTCGCGCCCCTTGCTTTCTTAAAAGAATTGCATAAGTCTGTCCTACTTTTAGTCTCAAAATTGGACTGAACTAAATTTTATTTGAAGTGAAATTAAAAAGAAGAAGAAGACTGCGAAAGAGTGAGATAGACATATGCAAAGCTTTCGAGAAGAAAAGGATGTGAACTTTGACTTTATAAAATTTTGCTGATCTAAAAGATGTGACTGAGCCATTACTAATCACTTTCTATCAAATTGAAATTGAAATCTGTAAAATGTTGCAGATATGGCAACCCAAATCGGTCAATCGTGTTTACGCAAAAGAAAGCTCATGAAAATTTGAACGAGTGAATAAAAAAGTTTTTTTTTCTGGAAATTCCTGCTTGTTTCTTGAAAGAAAACTAAATGTCACTCCATTTTCAAATTCATGTTTCCGGCACACCTTTCAGATCAACAAAATTTTGTGAAATCAAAATTCACATACCTTTCTTTTTCAGACGTTTTGCATATGTCTATCTCATTCTTTCGCACTCTTCTTATTCTTTTGAACATCACAATAAATTCAGTTATTAACCCTTTAACCATTGTCGGTTTGGTTTAAAGGGTTTAAAACAATTTATATATAATATATTTTTAGGTTTTTATTGACTAAAATGTATTTTTTACTGATAAATTATTAGTCACTAACCAAAATACTAAATTTTTATCAATAAAAAACCAACTGAACAAAAATTCAATCGATTGAAATTTTATCTCTTACTTTTTCAAAGAAAATCAAGATACAACTGTCTCTTTTTGTCATACGAAAATTGAGTTTTCAATTTCAATTTGAGAATTGAAATTTGAAATTCAAATGAATGAAATGAAAATTCAAATTTCAACTTGAATTGTCAATTGATAGACACAGTCGAATGCGCTTGATCATTGAATTTCACTGAATTGAATAGGTGTGTCCCCTTAAAATATCAAATTTAACTTGTCGAACTGCTTCGAACTCAAAGAGAGAACAGTTACATAAACGACTTTTTATTCAACTTGTCACCGTCCTAGAGCTTAAACGGTAAGAGATATCCACTTCCCGCATTCGGTGACCCCCATTAAAAAAAAAAAACGACATCTCTAGACTAATTCACGGAGAGTTCTATATCGTGAGTTTGAGCATTCCGCAGAGCTGGGACGCTTTGCCATCTTTTTTGGGAGTAATCTAATTTTTTTTTAAATTTAATTGCTGAAATTTTAATTTTTTGCCGGGATTAACGGTATTAGACGATAGTTCGGCCGCTAAAACGCTTAGAGCCTAAACGGTTAGAGATAGAGACTTAGGAACTTCGGTTCGCAAAGTCTGGGACGCTTTACCACCCATTGAAACCTTTTACCATTTAAATGCTAAATGGTAAAAGATTGCGAATAATTTTTAATTTTTTAATACCGGCCACCTTTTTCACACAAAAAAGCGGCCGGAATTACACTTAAGGTGGCCGGAATTCTACCCAAAGCAATGTCTATATTTTTATTAATTTTTCAATATTTTAAGAAGTGATTTAAAGAAAACAAAGATGATAAACTAGTTTTCAAGGAAGTAACAAATTTCAATGTGTATTAAAAGTATTGTATTTCAAACTTAGGACTTCGGTACTTATTTGTAACTATGCCGAAATTCAGCACACTTACCCTACTTTGAGAATTTACAACACTTGAGTAACTCTATTTGTCATTTGACAAGTGAAATTTCACCTCAGACATACCCAATGATGGGAAGATGTTTTAATAGGGACACTGGAAGTCACTGGAAGAGTCCATTTTTGCGCGTCATATGTTAGTCGTGGGAGAGTAATCTCAAAGTTATTACGACACCAAATGATTTTCGTAATAACCGTTATATTATTCCCCATTTTCCGTCATTCGACGCTCTGACGACCGTCACAGGACCCGGTTTTGGAATCCAGAATACATTACATCCAATGCTAATTGTTATTATTATAAATTCACAATAATAGAGCCATCCCTTTTACAATTGTGAAAGGAAAAAAAATTAAAAAATCAATATAATAGAAGAAAAAAATTAACAAAGAATATGAATCAAAATACAAAAAAAGAAAAGTTGAGCTTTAATCTCTCAATTGTTCAGCCTGAAAATGCCGCCGAATAGCATCCGCGCAATTACGGCTGCTAGCAGGAATAGCATTATGTAAAATCTAATCTTATTCAAAATTGCTGTTTGGGTAAGGTGTGGGTTCATTTAAAAATAGGAGAAAAAAGCCCTACTACAAGCATGCCCCACTTACTCTACGTTCATTTTGATTGTTGTGAAACGGATTAATTTATGCTATTATGCTAATGTAGCATTAATGACGTTAAAATGACGTATTTTTGACCGTCTTGACCCAGTGCCATCTTCCTGCTAGTCATGAGGTGTTACTTGGGCTTCTTAATACCATGCCGACGTTTAAATTAGATTTACTTTTGATCCTGATTTTATCCAAATATTATCATAATGTAATGATTTCAAATATAATTAAACAATTGTATATAGTTTTAGCTGAAATGTTTTACAAATAGTCGACGGTAAATAAAGCTGGTATCTATTTTACTCAATTATTAGAAACAATTTAAAATTAACTGTCCTAATTTAATTTAATTTTACCTTTTTTTAAAAAAAAAATAAAAATGCATGAAGTAAATAAAAATTAAGTGGAATGATAATGTAAATAATAATAATAATGGCGTCATTTCGTATTTTTTCACAGTTTTTTTTATAGCTCTATCAGCAAATGTTTTGGTGTACAAATTAATGAATTTTCTATTACTGAACCTAAATTTTCATCAGGAAATTGAGAGTGGGAGTCACAGTTGAATTAAATTCATTGCAAAATTTATACGCTTAGTGAATGTACTATAATTCTATTTGCTTCATTCTATCTTCTCATGCCATTTGAAAATTTCGTGCATTCGAAAATAGGTCTTTGCATTCATTATACAATTCCCGTAAATTATTCAAGAAGTCGATTGCCGGATTCTTTGCTGCAAACTAACCGCGCAAAGTTCTACTCAACTTTCGTGCTTACCAAGCCTTATCTTAGTTATTCACTGAGATACTCCCGATCTTCTCAAGTCTTGATGAAAGCTACAAGAGCGTCAGAGTTATTTAATGAGGGTATTTTCATTATTAAAAATTTTATTACGCTTCTAATGCCACTATTTATGCTCCACTAGAGCTTCCTTGCAAAACACATTCACCATTCTAATCGTATTACAAGTTAGGCTCAAGAGAGGGAGAGGAAATGGATGCCAAGTGGAGGCGCCTGGTTGATGTTATATATATATCTATGTTCCATTGGGAAAATTCTCCCATGTGTATGAAACCCAGTTTATTCCCCCAAGAAAGGCGATAATTAGTTAAGTATCACCAATTATTTCTCCCGAATAATTAATTTCTCAGGCAAATTCACGAAAATCTTCCACAAGAAATTATTATCTTTGAGTCAGGATCATCAAAGGCAAAAAACTCAATTCAGAAAGCTTCTCAATTTAATTTTGTTCGAATGCCAAAATCTCTGAAGAATGTCATCACTTTGGTGAAAATTTATTTTATATGCGGGAAAAGGAGAAGAAATACCGCTGATTTGTGGAAATACTTTTGTATTTTTAATGCAAAGGAAACAGTCTTCATTTCCTCTTCTTCTTTTTTTTTGGGTGTGTTCCCAGGCACACAATGTGGGAAAAAGAACTCATGGTTTTTACAAGTCAATCAATTTCACAAATTGATTTTGTATATCCCCGCACTCTCTCAGCAAATTCCCATCCACTTGATGGAAGAGAAATTGCTGGGGACTTTTGGGTGAAATCCCATCAGTCATTCTTGATTTTTCCTTTCCCTCCAATGAAGATCCTCCTCACATGTTCCCAATAGGATGATGATGAATCTCATGAAAAAAAAGACCCAGGCTAATTATGGGAATTACACCTCACTAAAATCAAACCCACATATATACAAATTTACCCAATTAGGCCAATTGATCGCTCGACTTAGGAATTCTCACAAAAAATACACAATAAATTACTGCATTATTTATTTACATTGAAAATCAACTGAAAATTCCCAATATTTCTAAATTGAGTTTTCGCCCCAAAGCTTCTATTCTACATTTTCAAGTTTCTTGCATCCCAATGGAGGCATAAATAAATTATTTTGAACATTGATTGAACGATAATTCTGAGAAAATTGTGTATTGTACGCTATGTTTATTCGCATTTTCATTCCTCATTCAGAAATCGCAGAACAGTGGCTGGGAAAAGTTCAAGAACACCCCACAATGTTTGGATTTGCCCTCAGAATATTAGGATTTAGATGGAACAGTAAATTTGAAAATCAGACGAATTATTAGGGAAGGGTGAGGTCATATTGAAAACACTATTCTTTCGCGTATTTCTAAAGAAAGTTGGGCTTTAACGGCTTTAACGTAATGCAATTTAAATAAACAAAACAATTAAGGATCTAACTAAATTAAAATATGGTTAGGTCATACTTTTTTTTAGAAATATCCTATAAACAGAGTGGTAAAACGCCCCAAGCTTTGTTAATATTCGAACTTGTAACTGAGATGCTACACCTCTAAATTACTTTCGCATTATTTACCATTTACCGGTTCTCAAACCAATTTGAACTGTTTGCTAAATCACTCAAAAATCCCTCAAAATTGTTTTGAAAGTAATACAATTGATTTTCGGACAAAAATCACTTATATGTTCATAGCCGGTTCACTACCGATTCAAAACCGATTTGAATTTATTTGTGAATCACTTAAAACATTGCCCAAAATGACTTAAGACCAATATAATTGAATTGCGAATAAATAATAGTTATCGGTTATGAACCAGTTCATTACCGGTTTAGAACCGATTGGAGCCGGTTCAGTTTTGTCGGAAATTCCAAAACCTTTCCAGCGAGCCTAAACCTGAAACTTTTTAACACTTGACCTCCGTTATATAAAAGTTAGTTATCGGCTATAAACCAGTTCAGAACCGATTGGAACCGGTCCATAGGAAATTCCAAGACCTTTCCAGCGAGCCCAAACATGACCCCGTTTCCTTGATAAATGCTCTATCTAGTGTCTTTTTAACCTTTGCCCTTGAAAAACCGTTATTAGGAATGATTCGAATGTTCGCATTGGTGATCTCTAAAATATATCCAAAAAACGTGGTTTTGGAGAGGAAGAGGAGGGGTGGGAGAAAATCATGGGCATGTTAACGATCCTTGGCTCGACTTAAGGGGCGGTCACACAGGCTCTCTCTGACATCGTTTGATTTTAGAATACACAGAATAAAATATTTTGTAAAAATGTTTGTAAATGTTTGTGAATTCCTATGGGGGAGTTACGAAATGCTCGTGAATCGTATAACCCACAAACATGTTCGTAAAAGTTTGTACTTTTTTTCACAAATACTGTTCGTAACATGACCACTTGACGAGCATTTTTTGTACTTTTACAAACATTTGTTCGTAAATGTTCGTAAACACACAAAAATGTTTGTAACATTTTGTCATTTGTTTGTAAATATCGCAAAATATTCATTAAATAAACAAAAATTTACGAACATGACAAAATTTTGCGAACATTTTTTGTGTGATTAACTTTTCCATTAGACAAAAACAAATTGAATTCAGCAACCGTCGCATTTGACAGCTGTCACATGAATTTGAAATTGACGAATGTCAGGGGGATCTATGTAAATTTGATTTTGAAAAATGATACTAAAATGTGCTATAAAATAGTTATAGTAGAAACTCACTGTGAGTTTGAATGAAAAAAGTGTTCTAAATTTTTTTTTTAATGTTTTATCTCATTTTATTTATCTTTACCGTTACTAGAAATGCTATTTTTCAAACAATATATATTACAATTTTAGAACAGGGTTCAAAGCAAGGTTCAAAGTCATAATGCATCAAGCATCAAAAAATATATCAAGTATTTTTGGAAAGAGTTAAAATATGCTCGTAGTATTTTTTTTAGAACAGTTCTTGTTTATAAATTAAAATATGCTTGCTTTATTTACATGAGTAGAAAATCTTATACCTGTTAGTACTAAACACTAATTGTGACTTGTGCCGATATATGGTGCTACTCGAATTAAAATTGAAAAGGCAAAATCTTTCTTCTGAATATTTTTTAGTACAAGACTGTTATCATGGGTTTAAGCGTAATTGACTTTTACTGGGGTAGGAACCAACACGAATATTTTCCTCTAGTCAGCGTGTTCTAAAGCAGTCAAACAGTCATTGCTGGAACCAACACAAAGAAAAGCCGATAACGCAGTAGCACATGAAAAAAGTCATGTACTAAAAATATGTTCATGACGAAGGTTTTCCTTTTTATTTTTCACTAGAATGAAATTATTATGTAATACAATTTTGAAATATTTTTTTTTCACCTAATTCTTTATTGAGTTACATTAGTACAATACCCTTATAATGTATACTAAATCCCTGTTATCATTTTTTAAACAGTTTTATTGATCATTAAATTTCTTGACAATTCTAATTAAAATTAGAACAAAGAAATATTTTGAATAAATAGTTCTAGAATTGCGATTATAATAATTCCAAAATGTGTACTAAAATAATCATTTTCTTCTTCAATATTTTTATTTTTTAGTTTCAGTTAAAACCATGTCTAGTACTCTGAAAAAAATGTTTTATCAAATTAACAAGACAAGTTTGTAAAAAGGATGTTTTCCATACAAAATATGGAAAAGTTTTATCAAATCGGCGGCCAACTGGATCTTGTCAAAAGGGTGTTTTTCCATATAAAATGCAAGAAAAAGTTTTGTCAAATTGGTAAGTAACATCCATTAGACAAAATTTCAACAAAATGCATTTGTTCATTTAACAAGATATTTTTTTCAGAATACCGGTCTTAAATTAAATCTATGAATCATTTCGTATGACTTGTAATTGGATTATTCCTCACTTTCGTGCCAGATCAATCTGAAAGATGTACTAAAAAAGTAATTCAAAAAGATTGGCCATTTTTCTAGTCAATATTTCACCTTCAGTATTTACATTCAGCATGACAAAAATACCCCAGAGAATAGGAGAATCATGTAAAATGTAGTGAAATGTTGGAAATCGCATTTGGTGCCAAAGGAAATCAGTGACTATGTACGATCGTAAATCTTTTTGCACCACTGTATATCCGCTTGTGTTCATTTGTGCCCGGTGAAATGGATAAAAATTCAAAAATTCCAGCAGATGTTTTCCTCTCAGCGACTGTTCCCACCAGCCCAGGGGAAAAGCTCACCCCTGCACAATATTGTAGAACTTGGGCTTTAGAAAATGGCATTGTGGTGAGAATTTATTTCAAAGAGACACAGATTGAAACTACCATGCGAAAAAGGTGGAATGTTTCACGCGATGAAAACTTTTCGATTAATCAGAACGAAAAGTTGAGAATTTGTGATCCCAATACGAGTTTTCATTGTCCGAGGGGTGGGCCTTTGTCACAGAAAATGCTGAGTTAATTAATTCACAATATTAAATATTTTCTCATTCTTTCGATGAGGCACCTTATAGTGTTGGGGCTAATTGAAAGTATATAGAGGTGGGTTCTTCGTATTGTTGCTCGAACTTTATAGCGATAGCTCTTATGTAATCCATCTATTTGGGAAATTTAAAGTGATTTAGTAAAAAATGACGTGACAATGACATAAGAGCGTTTACGTCTGTCAGATCGTCACAAACAATGTTTGTGAAAAAGTACAAATTTTTACAAACTTGTTTGCGGTATTATACGATTTACAAACATTTCATAAATCCGAAATGGGAATTCTCAAACATTTACAATCAATTTTGCGAAATATTTTCTTGTGTCTATAAATTTTCTATTGAAATAGCATGTCTTTGTAAAGATTTTGTAAAATCGGAAACTGAAAAATCTTTGGACAGTACATTAGACTCTCGCTAATTCGGCTCTTTTAAGATCGGGCTACTTTTTAATTCGGACGGCAGTTAAAGTCGAAAAAAGTTCGTTGAAATTTTTTAAGTTTGATTAATGAACCCAATATGCTCAAATTTGCAATGGTTTGTCTGATTTTTTATGTAATTTTGCATTATTAATGGATTTTCATGATCTTTACCATAAGTATGAGTACGCAAACTCAATATGTGTATGCAGATGAATTAAATATCGTTGCATTTCAAAAAATTTGTCGCCCGAATTTCTCTCAAATTCGGATGACTTTTCGGTCCCAAATGCCCGAATTTCAGAAAGCGGTGACACAGGTCATTGATGTTTCTTTTTTTTCCGTGAGACATAAGAAATTGCTTTGGTTTTTCTTACTTTTTGCTCCATATCTTTTGTTACTTTTTACCCCAAGCGGGCGTTTAAAAAAACGTTATGTTTAGAAAAGAATCTTTGTGAAATGCTGAAACGGATAGCAGCTTCGTAGGGTCGAAGGAACACCTCTTCGACAGGGAACCCCAATTGACACTTTTGTAAAAATCTTGAAATTTATTTAAAATACCTAATAAAATGTAAATAATATGACGTTACTTCCTTATTCTACGTTTTCTGATAAGAATAGGTATTTAAATTTCGTTTTCCAAATGGGACAGAGTAAGGTGCTAATAGGTCCCGATACGACTTCTTAAAGTGTCAATAGGTGTTCCTTTAACCCTATTCAAAGAATCCAAATCATTTAGGAAATAATCAAGAGTGCATAAATTTTGAATAATAAGTAGTTAATAATTGATATATTCTTCAAGGAAAATATTTCAATAAGAGCTAAAAATTTCGATATTTTTTTTTACAATATTTTCTAAATTCCTTGTTCATTCTAAGAAACGTACAACATCGAAGAAAATCTATAGAGGCTATCTATGGAAAAAAATTTAAGCCGCTGTCTTATTTATCTTGGAAGATATTGCATTTTGAAATTTTTGCTTTGTGACTTTTTGCCCCAGTCTCCCCTATTTAAAGTTTCTCAATTATCTCAAAGTTCCGAATTAGACATGATTCCAAATTACCCCATCATACCCTAGTTCGATGACAATTTTGAAAAAAACTGCATTGAGGACACGAGTGCGAGCTTACTGCAAAGTTTGAGGCACTTTTCCACCAGGTTTACCTAGACAATGCTTTGCCAAAAGTGCGAATGAGGGAATTAAATGTTGAATGCGAGAGTTCAAGGAAAAGCAAATGGAATGTATAATTAGAATGATTCTCATTATACCTGACAATTTATGTGAAACCATTTCATGTTTAATCATTATCAGGAATCTTCGTCTCGGGGTGCTTTTGAGCGGGGAGGCGCGGATGACATCTCTTATCGAGTATCTCTGTTTGTTCTCCATCTTTTCCATCAGAACTTCCCAGGATGTGAGAATGAGACGACCAAGAAATATAGAGATCCTATCGTGCGTTGCTATTGTAATAAGGTAAATGCGTATATAATTGGATTCATATCTTGCCTTTTGGATCATGACAAAAGGAATGCGACCACGTCGACTACAGATCCAATTTTCTTCTTCCATTCATGGAATTGTTCTAAAGAAAGGCAGGGGCGGGAATGGCAAAAGAAATGGCAACTTTATATGCAACATACTGTGCGAATTGTGAAAAAGAAATTGGAATAAAGCTATTTGATATATTAACAATAATTTCCTTTGACGATCTTGTAGCATAAAATATTTTTGAGCAAAATAACATGCACAAGAATAAAAGTATCAAGGAGAAAATTTTCAATCCTCTTTTCGCCCAATGGAAAAATATTCCTTTTGCTACATCACCAATTGCTCTCTTGTTCTTTTTTTTCTGCACTAGAAATCTCCCTCAAGGGGCACGTATCGATGCGGAAGTGATGTACACTGAAGGTACAAAGTGCCCATGAAGATTTACAAGGACCTCAAAACTTTCAAGGGGATTTCCTGCTCAAACTCTCGTTCCTACTTTGTGATTCAAGCTGAACATTATCGTTTATTTTGGTGGTTCGTAAAATCTTCTGTAAAAAAGACCAAGAGTAGAGTTTAGTGGCAGTTTAATGTTATAGCTGTAGAATGAATGGTTTGGGCCTAAAGTGTATATAGCTAACTAGAAATTTAGTACATCCAGCATCCAACGTTGGTATCTATAAAAACACATTTAGATTAGGAACATTTTCAAAGTTATGAATGTCGTTAATTTTAGTTTATTGAAAGAAATTCATAAAATCAAGAGCTATTTTGCTCATGCTGTGAAAATAAATAGGGGAAAGTGCTCTGTTTTCGACCGTTCATGCCTTCGAATAATGTGATTTTTTTTTGGTTTTCGTAAGAGATTTGCACTAAATTATTACGGAATTATCAACAATTGATGAAACGCCAACTAATATTTAATAGAAATGTGTAAGTCTCTCAGGAAAACTAAAAGCAAATTCACATTATTCGAAGGCATGAACGTTCCAAGGAAGAGTACTTTCCCCTACCTCAATTTCTGTTTAATTATTCGCTTAATTATATGGATAAATTAATAAACTGTATAAATAATTCTGAAATATTAATATTTCATTTAGTTTGACATTCAATCAATTTTACATCAAATAAATTTTATAACTTGCACTAAAGAATGTGAAACAATCGAGTTTGATCGGTGACTTCTGACATAGAGAAACCAGGAATAACGTCTTGTATTTATAGGGGAATGTGGCTATGCTTCGTAAGATCCCAGGCTTCGTAATGAATGATTTTTTTTCTGTGTTTCTCAATAATTGGTAATCATCGTACCCATATTTTAAAAACTAAGGAAAAGGGCCCAGTAATTTTAAAAATACATTGCAAAGTCACATTTATCCAGAGATTTATTACGAATCTCTTGGTCGTACGAAGAATGGGCACTTTCCCCTAATACGATAATATTCGTCACGATCGTCATGATACTGAGAAAAAAAGAGAGTGTGATTAACATTTTTTGAAATTACTATTCGAGAAATTCAAGCGAATATGGCTACAAAACCTATAGGGAACCTAGGAAACCTAGGAAGCCTTATTTATTATTTAGATAAAAAGGGAATACGAGACACTCAAATTTCTCATGCCTTATGAGTTATCCCTTGTCTAAATCGAAATTTTAAGATTTCCTCACTGCATTAGTCCAAATGGACAAACAAAGATGTACACACTTTTTAAAAGTATTTCTTCAAGTTATTTTTTGTCCATCTAAAACAGTGAGCAAATCTCAAAATTTTAATTTATATTCTAATTTCAAATTAGGGTAGAGTAACCACTTATCGCCATGTTTAGGAAAATAGAAATTAATTTTATTATAACTTTTGAACTCTTATTACAAGATAACTCAAATTTGACACAAAACTACTTATTGGCTCTAGATTCGTGAAAACAATAGTCCTAGAATTTAACGCTGGACTACTTAAAAACTGATTTTTATTATGAATGCAAAAATAACCACTTCGTCGCCACTTTTCACCACTTTTCGCCAGTTTTGTAACCACTTCTCGCCACCCACTTGAAAAAGTCCGAACTCGATTATTTTAGTCAATGTTATAAAAAGAATACATTCAGCATTTCTTTTCCCTCGTGATCACCTTATTATTACTCACTTTAAACGATTTTCCTGAATTTTTATTTGAGAAATCACATTATAGACCTATTGTATAAAGTAAACAATACGGATTTGACAACTGCGAATCTACGAAGTGAAGTTAGCGTTGCCTATTAAAAATAGATGGCGACACCCAAAAAGCAAAATAGCTGCCTTATAGAACCAAGTATTAGACAAGTCTTTTAGTGCACTTTTAAAAGACTTCGAGTGAAAATTTTCTGTGGAAATTCCTATAGCAGCTCTTAAGATCCTATAGTAAGATCCTATTATAGTAATCTCAGTGATGGAAGCAAGAGCGTTATAAGTAAATTAATAGATTTTTGGTTCTATAGTGCCTTACTTAGGGAATTCTACAAGACTATTTTAAGAAAAAATTGCTGTCTGGTCAGGTGGTAAAATCAATTCCAGAAGATAACCACTTTTCGCCATGTCACATTTTTATATAAAAATAATATAAAATAAAGTATTAATTAACTAAATATAAACTTAATGTTTTCCACAAGTGTAATTAAATACTCAATAGACAAATTATTTATCCAAGAAGGTATTTTTTGCTTGATGAAAATTTGATGACACTTAGTATATTTGGTAAGAAATATTGGATTTGATGCACTTGCTTAAAATATTACTCTAAAAATATTCATAATCGTAAATCCAAAAAGAGTAATAATTATTTTTCGACTCTATACGTAGAAGCTGTAAAAATACAAAGAACTTTGCGGCTCATTTATTTCACAAATCGCGAAAAATAGCGATTACAATATAAGTGGTGAAAAGTGGGACACTGACTGGCGAGAAGTGGTGATTTCACCCTACCTCAGTGTAGTACATTCCCGGTCTAAGTTAAAGTAAAGATTTGTAGCATTTCTCTCACTCAGAGTGATACCTAAATCGATTTAAGATTTCTAAAAACTATAATAGAACACTCAAGTTTAAATTGAGATTTTCCCCAGATCACCGTGAAATCCGATTCTAAAATATGATATGTCAGACTAATAACCAATAAAATTTATTACAATTGGCTCCTGAAGTTGGAAAGGTGCGGTGTACACTTTCTGGCATTTGCATCTTCTCCTTGGGTACATTCTCTGGGAAATTGTCTGCGTATGGTAATTTGAATGGGAAAGTGCGGGGTAGAAGGTGGAAAAATGCCTTTGTCTATTTTCCGGGCCAAAATATGCTATTCGATGTAATGTAGAATATGCACATCTTCATTTTTGTTTTAGGGGAGGGTGGAATTATTTACCATGAGACGAGGAGCAACATAAATTTATTGCTGGCTCAGAGATTTCTTCATGGTGATATCATTTGAGAGAAAATTGCATAATATTTCAAAAGTGTCCCCATCTAAAAATTATTGTTGCAGGGGGGCGGAGAGAGAGAGAGAAAGAGGAGGGATAGTCGGCAAAAATTGGCGCCAATATTCACACCAAAAACCCTCTGTAGAACACCCACAAAATCCAACTCAATTGTTTATTTAATTACCCACCTCTATGTTTTCTCAGCATTTGCAACTCATGTATATTTCATCACCGAAGGGGGTTGTTGGGTGGAAAAACCAATACAATCGATAATTTAATTTTATTAGTGGTTTTGGGTCCTTTCAAATCATTTGAACACACATTTTGATGAATAATTCGGCATGACGTCATACCATTTGGGAAAAATATCTCACAAGGGAGAGTCTTTTTCCCGAAGTAGAAAAACCCCCATTTTCTCCCTGAAAAGACCAAAAAAAAAGAGCTCGGCGAATGTATTTCCCGATGTTTATTTTGCCTGGGTGAGTTTCGTAGCCAGGAAAAGTGGCCAAGATGAGGAAAACATTTTGGGGTAGCATACGCAGAATAATGCCTGTAGTGAGTTATTTGCTCTTCACGGAAGTAATTTTCGTGATATCTGTGCTTTGGGCACCGCTGAATGCACTCTAAAGGCTCCATGTGAAAAATATATAATGGGGGGTGTAGGAAAAAGTATACACACAAGATTTTCCCCGCATTTTGCCAAGTCCACAACTTTTACGATAGAGAAAAAAAAGGAAAACTCCACCGGATTATGCTGGCTTTCAATTCTATAGCCACAAACTTTCCTCCAGAGTACTTATTTTTAAATAAATATTGTGAAAACTCATTTTCAAAGTGAAAAGTGTATTTATTTTTGAATGGCCATGAGCAGAGGGACTCTCTGAATTAATTGTTAAATCTTGGTGGTGAGTGTTACAGAAAATCCCTTTCAAGATTTCTCGCGATACACGATCTTACAATGTCTCCAAGGGGGAGACCGTTTAAAATTAGAGACGTACACCATCGTACTAAAATTATATTAATTTAAAAAAAGGTGTTGTCGTTGTCACTTGAAGAGGAATAGAGCGCGCTACCTTCGGATGACCTCAAAAGCTTCGTACAACTCAATTCTTTTCCATGTTCTAAATGGATTTGACGAATTTTATCCATGGCTCTTTTTTAGAAAATTTGAGGCATTGGACAATTAAAGCATATTTGCGAAGTTCTGTTTTTCCTCTCCTCCAGCCACAGATCCTCAGCTCTAAGAGCTGATTTCGGACCGTGACACTGCCAAAAGGCACTAAAATACATAGGGGAGACCGGGGCAGAATTAGCCACGTATAGTATTAGTATAGTATAGTATAGTATAGTATAGTATAGTATATTTATTTAATCACAAAATAGGGTTCGTCCCTCTTAGATAGTAGTATCTTATAATTTGCTTTCGAAGTAATATTGAGGAAACCACTATTTATTGTAAATTACTTTCTTAAACTTATTAAATATTTTTATAATTAATTAATCTCAAATTAATTTAATTAAAATATTAAATAACGAAATATAATATAATAATTATAATATATATAAAAAATATAATAATAAAAAAATAATAATCAACAATAATAAATAATAAAATAAAACAAATAAATAAATAAAAAGATCTTAAATTAATTAAAAAAATAATCTTAAAAAACTTTAAAAAATCTAAATTACTAGAATAATAAAAATACCCTTACTATATTCCCATTGATACAAACATTTTTTTGTACAAATTATACGCAATGAAAAATTTCATTTGGTGGCTAATTCTACCCCGGTCTCTCCTACCACTAAAGTTCATTACGGTTGCCGATCAGCCGATGTATAAAAAGCAAAATCCAAAGCTTACTACGACTGACTTTACGTCAAGCGTTGGAGAAATTGTTTCATGCACACGCTTTATTTTCTATTTGTAAGCAAGTTTTCTGATGTAAATACCCAAGTAGCATCGAATTACTAGAGGCACGATATTAGGTAATGAAATGTTGTTTATGCGTCTCTTATGTTAGTCAGCAGAATGACTTGATTTTTACTAGTTTGACATCAATCAAAATATATGTAAATTTAGTGCCGAAGTACCTGGAAGAAGCACCGGAATATTTCGAATTAATTTAAATTTTGACTTTGGGGCAGACCTAGAACAAGCTAGGTTCTTTGAGACAATCTGTCCTTCCGGTGAGCGTCGGAATCTGTTGATCAAATCCTATGAATCAAACACACAATTTCACCAGAGCTTTCGACATCTATCGTGTCTTCCTCAGTGGTTCTTGGTTGGTTTTTCCTTGGAAAGTAGAGGAATTAGTAACAAAACTCCTAAAGAAACAACCAACCAAGAACCACTGAGGGAGACACGATAGGTGTCGAAAGCTCTGGTTAAATTGTGTGTTTGATTCATAGGATTTAATTGACAGATTCCGACGCTCGCCAGTAAGATAGATTGTCCTAAAGCAGACAAGCGGTTGAAAATGGATGAATGAATATTTACACAATTGGTAGTAGTCGGATAGGCCCTCAATTAGAATGCCTGACGTAGTATTTTCTTCTTGACGGTTTTGTACTTTCAGTTATATGATCTTCGAGAGTCTCACTAGTGTCTAAGTTAATACGGCAAATTTAGAGGAAGGATGATAGCTTCTGAAATAGCTAGATTTCGAATATACCGATTTTTCTCTGAGAAAAAGAAAAACATTGTAGTAGTCGAAGGTTGGCGATCCAGAGGCTGACTACCTCTCCCTACCTAGAGAAAAACATTTCGTAAAATTGATCTTAAGTGTTTGTGAATTCCTATTGGGGACTTACGAAATGTTCGTATATCGTATAAGGTGAAAGGAACACCTATTGACATTTTAAGAAGACGTGTCAGGATTTATTGACACCTTACTCTGTACCATTTGGAATAGGCAATTTGAACACCTAACCCTATCAGAAAACGTAGACTAAAGAACAAACGTCATATTAGTTACATTTTATTACATACTTTAAATAAATTTCAAGAATTTGACAAAAGTGTCAATAGGGGTCCAATGTTGAAGAGGTGTTCCTTCGACCGTACTCCACAAACAAATTTGTACTTTTTTTACAAACAATCTTCGTAACATGTTAACTTATCGGGTATTTTCCGCCTGTCCGGCTGATTCTACGTGGTACAAGCGTTCTTATAAGAGAACGGAAAGAGATATCCATAAGCGATTTTCGGCAGTTTGTTCTTTTACAAACATTTGTTCGTTAATGTTCGTAAACACACAAAAAATATTTGTAAAATTTGTCATTTGATCCTAAAGTTTTTTCCAGGTAAAGAAAGGTCCGAACAAATGTTTGTAAAAGAACAATCAGTTCTAGTTAAGTGATCATGTTACGAATAATATTTGTGAAAAAAGTAGGGGAAAGCGCGCTACCTTCGGACGATTTATTCTTCGCACAAATAATTTTTTTATGGCAAAAAACAAACGATCAGTAAAAAATTCTAAATGGGCAGTAAAAAATTAAAAAAGAGCAGTAAAATATCTAATTATGGTCAGTAAAAAACTTAATTCTTTACAAAAATGGGCCTAATTTACATATTTAACATTTAAAATTGTTCCATATAGAGTGAAAAGCCCTTTATTTTACCTTTGCCAAAATTTGGATGATAATATGACTGTTTCAATTTTTTTTTGTTACTGATCAATTTTAACTTTTTACTGCTCATTTATTCAATGCCTTCTTTTATTGTGTCATAAATGAATTTAGCCCATTAAAATATAATATTTTGATAGCTAGTTCAATGCCACAAGTTTTTAGAGAAGATCCATTTATAAAATCGATAAGGAACATAGGGAAAATTTGAATTATTTGAAGCTTGAGTCGTCCGAAGGTAGCGCGCTTTCCCCTACTAACTTTTATGAACGTTTTAGTGGTTTATACGATTTACGAACATTTGGTAAGTCTCTAATGGAAATTCTCGTTTTTGCTACTTGGGTATGAAAATGAGAAAAATTACAAAATTATTATTCGCAAACGCCGGGTGCAATAAAAAAACATATTTGGAATGATAAATTTTTATGTGTCGCTCACATAAGTGTAATGATTTTATAAAAATTTAATCAAACTATATTTATTGTTGTTTGTGTGGAAAATATGTTGAATTAAAATATGTTCTAATTTGCTTTCAATATTTTGTCGTTCTAAAACACTTTATTTTGTCAAAGAGTGAAAAAGGTGAAGATTCATAAATCTTTTGTAACGTAGCCTCGAAGATAAAACATAACCTTGGTTATACCTCGAGTGGGAATAAATTTTGAGGAAGATTGAATTTCCAGAAAACACTTTAAATCAACACCAGATAAACAATTTCTCAATTTTGCAGCGATGATAAACTTTGTTGACGTTAGCTTAAGTACTTTCACACTGAACTTTTTAACAACTTCCTCATCTTCTTTCCCAAGAGGGTACACCACTCAGAAAATGGTCTGTGCACCTCGATGCAAATAGAAGTCTCCAAATGTACCCCAAAGCTACGCCAAGAAACTTTATTTTGACGGAAGAAATTCAATTTTTAAGCACGATTAAGTCCTTTTGCGACAAGAATCCTCATGGGATTTCCACACTATTTTCCTCCCTACCGTTTTTGGGGTGAATGAGGAAAATTCACTTCTTCAATGAAGACAAACTGATAACAATTTCCCCGTGACCTCTTGTGCGAAACTATTTTGTCTGGGATGTCTCGTGAGGGATGCATGGGACATAAATTTGCCTCACAATTTGTCACACTGGCATCCAAATATATTTTCCCAGGGAAACTCTATTTGGTGCTAAAGAAGCCACCAGTGTCACGCGGCATTCCAGCAATTAAATGATCCCTTCGGCCACATTATCGCCTTATGTATTTATGTGTGTCTTTAAAAAGTCACACCAATTTTTCTTCGTTCCTTCTTTCTCTGCTTCCCAGGAATTTTATGGGAAACTCCGTCTATACTTTTTTTTTTCCACTGGATTTTATTTTCTTCCTCTCAATGTGAGCTATTTTGAGATACTTGGGTGCCTTTAATTCCATCTCTGTGCCATCGACAATTAATTCTTCGGATTCTTCAAACGCTCGTTAATCAGGCGTCAAGGCAAATAAATTCCTAGGATCTGACAAAGAAGATGATTTCTTCGGTTGAAGATTCTCTTTCTCCCTGATATACTTTTTTTTTCCCCTGGGTAATAGCATCGTCCAATTAAAATTATTATTCCGGAGAAAATTTGTCGAAAAATAGACACACAAATTACAAGGAAAATGGGGGAAAATTGTTTGGATAGAGGCTGAGAATGTTGGTTGAACGAGCTAAAACCAAAAAAATGGGAGCGCATGAAGAAAGTATGCAAAGAATGAAATTAATTTTACATCCACCGTGCTAGTTAAAATATAATTTTATAGGGAAAAATTATTTTCAGACTTTTTCTTTGGCCTCCAATATTCCTGACAGAAGCGAGGGATGTTAAAAAGACGCTACACATCATACGAAATGCATGTTTATTGTAATGGAAATGTATGTCGAGTAACTAGATATTTATTTACATTATAAAATTATGGAATAGTTCACTATACTACTGAGAAAAAAAGAGGCTGCGATTAACATTTTTTCCTCAGAAATTTAATACTTTTTAGGTGTAAAAATATATCAACATTTTTTAATGTTAATTTTACACCTTTTAAGGGTAAAATCAACATGAAAGAAGGGTAACTTTAACCCCTAATACACCTAAAAAGGGTAATATTTACACCGTTTTTGGATCAATACTGAAGGGTAAAATTAACATTTCCAGAAAGTTATTTTAACTTTTTCGGAGTTCTCTCAGTGTAGGAACAATAGTCATGTTTTTTTATAGGGGCCAAAATCGGAATAAATGCCAAAATCGGATTTTGGATTTTTGAAATAATGACCCATCTAGAATTTTGGCCATAAGATTTCATTTCACATATTCAGGATTTTGGATTTCGGGATTTTGACCAAATTGGGATTCTGGCCTTTCGGAATTTTCACTTTCGGGATTTTTGGTTATCAGAATTTTGACTTATTCAGGATTTTGGTTATAGAACTTTCATTTCGGCCCATGCGGGATTTTGGCTTTCGAGATCTTGGTTCATTCGGGATTATGGCTTTAAGAATTATGGGTTTTTCAGGATTTTGCTTTTGAGATTTCATTTCGACTCATTCGGGATTTTGGCTTTTCAGAATTTTGAATTTTTCAGGATTTTAGCTATCAAGACTTCATTACGACCCATTCAGAATATTGTTTTTCAGAATTATAGCCCATTCGGGATTTTGGATTTTCGGAATTTTGACCCATTCGGGGCTTTGGTTATTGAGATTTTATTTTGATCCATTCGAGATTTCGGCTTTTAGGATTTTGGTTCATTCGAAATTTTTGATTCCTGGTTTTTGACTCTTTCAGGATTTTGGTTATTGAGATTTCATTTCGACGATTTCTACCCATTCTGGATTTTGGCTTTTGGAATATTGGTTTATTCGTAATTTTTGATTTTAGAATTTTGAACTTTTCGGAATTTTAGCTATCAGGATAAGACTTCATTACGACCTATTCCCAGCATTTTAACCAATACTGGATTTTAGATTTTCGGAATTTTGACCCATACGGGGCTTTAGTTATTAAGATTGCATTTCGATCTATTTGGTTTTTTATTTTTTGGAATTTTGAAACACTCAGAGTTTTGGATTTCGGGATCATAGTCTATTCGGGATTTTGGTTTTTGGAATTTTGATGATTTTGATCCATTTGGATTTTTGATTTGCATTTTTCACTCATTCAGAATTTTGGTTCTTAAGACTTTATTAAGGCTTATTTGGTTTTTTAGTTTTTGGAATTTTGGCTTATTCGGGATTTTAGCTTTCGAGATTTAGACCGGGACCCGTTTTAACCAGAATAAAGTCACATCATTTACAAAAAAATAAAAATGCTTTGAAATAAAAAAGTACGCATGTCGAAGCGATATAAGTACACATGTCGAAGTTTTCTTAAGGGGTTTCATGGGTCTCTCAGGTCAAAAAATAGGCCTTTTTCTAATAATAATAAATTGTGTAGAAAATATTTTAAAATTCCAACTTTTGGGATATAAAAGAGTAACTTTAGAACAAAATTTAAAAAAAAATGAAAAATTTTGAAAATTCGACCGTTGGTAGCTGATTTTCGGAACCATTTTTCAAAAAACAAACCTTGCGGTAGGCAGGATTTCTCCCAGTAGGTTCATCTGAAATCAAAAAACCGAATATACTCTGTTAGAGGATTAGTTGGACCCCTGGATGAACGAAGGATTTTTGAAAAAAACAAAATTTGGATTTTTGGCAAAAGTTTTTGTAAAAAAGTATCAATTTTACCCTATTTTTCAACACATTTTTTTATTGTAAAAATGGTTCTGATTAAAGGAAGTGCAAATCCTTCGTGCAAATAGTAGATAATACTTCTCAAAACAAGTATGCAAGATCTCAGAGATATCAGTTCAGTAAACTCTTGACTACCGCATTGTAAAACGATGTTTTGAGAAAAACGCGTTTAACCCTTTAACGACGAGACACTTTTTACGGACTGAAAATCAACAATCAAAAATAAACTGAGAAACATAATCAATGATAAGTCTTACGTCTAACCTTGGAAAGTCCAACAGAACCTGATTCGATGTATTTTGTGCTCCTATGAACGATAGGGACAAAAAATATCCCAAAAATTTATGTAATTTTTCTGACAATACCAATGAATAATATTTTTCGCTTTAATGAAAAATATTACGTATGAGTATTGTAGTTTTTATTGCCAAAGGGTTTTGCTTAAAAAAATGAAAAGTATAAAAAATAAATAAAATCAATTATGAATTTGAGAATTTAAAAATTCGCCATATTTTGAGCTTAAATATTTACTACATATCAAATAGCTAGAGGCTTGCAAAAAATATTTTAGATTCCTTCAACCTTCTACTTTACAATTATGTACAGACATAAGATAAAAGTAATTTTAGATAGTCAGGAAAAATTATTTTCTTTATGGGACACCGGTGTTCCAATCGTCCTTAAAGGGTTAAAGTTTTACAACAATATGCGCGCGTGGGTGGAATGCATAATTAAAACTGCTCTACCTCCGAGAGTTTTACTCCGATTGACTTGATATTTTCAGACAATATTTTTCAAAAGTTATCCTATAAAATAAAATAAAAATTAAAAAAAATGATTTTTTGAGTTGAGAGACCCATGTAACCCCTTAAAGGACTTAACAGACTTTGAAATGAAATCTTAAGAACCTATCTCATTATTTTTCCCCATCAATTTTTTTTCTTAAAATGGTGCTAGGGTATTTAATTAATATGCATCTTATGTACTAAAAAATCAATTAAATTACTCCAAAAACAACAAGTAATTTAACATAACTGACTGAAATATGTTGCAGCGCAGGCTGGAAACATTCCAGCCGATTTTCATGTAGCTCGAGAGTGTAAACAGTTTTATGAGACCCTAAATATGATTTTAGTGATTCTGTTTGCTCCGGAAAATTTGTTGTGTTTTCTTTCTCGTGGACTTTTTATGCCCACATCCCAACATGCACTAATGTCCCTTCACTTTGTTCCTAGACTCTCGTAAATTTATCTCTTTTCCCTGTGATTTTTTTTTTAACACTACCATCATTAAGAATTAAAGTGATTGTGAAAGTCGGTGAAAATTTCTTTCAGCCCATTTTCCATCCACACCAACCGGGTTTTTTTTTGTGCCTTTGAAGTCACTCGGGTCGATTCTAGTTCTCTCTTTTTTCTGCATCGAACGTCTTTCCAATTATTCTTAGCGATAGTTGAGCACTACTGGTGCAGGAAAACGGAAGCAAGAACGATGAACAATAATGCAATTCTGAGCGCGCTTCAAGCTCCATTGAGGAAAAGTGCACTATATATTGAAAGGGGAAATTGATATAAAATACTCACGACGGGTGAACAAATAGGCAAATTTTTCACTGATATTGACGTGAAAGTTTATTGTGAGGGAAATCAATTTTGATGTCTTTCCATTTTGCCAATTGAAAGCTTTTTTTTTCTCCTCCTAAACATTCCTCTTTTCATTCTTCTCAAATGTTCTTTCTCTCAAATGCTGAAAAATCACAAGACTTTCACATATTTCAACAAACATGAGGTGTTTTTTTTTGACTATGCTCCAAATGCAAAGTCCAATATGGATATTTCCACACATTTGCTCCAGCAAAAGTTTTTCCCTTTTTCTCGTCCAAAACTTTTGCTCTTTTTCCATACTTCTTGCCATCCCCCAATAAATTTTCACAGAGTCATATAACAGTCAAAACGGAATATTGATGGACTTTCTATATGACAAAGTCTAACAATATATCTCTCAAAATAGTAAAATATTTTATTATCCAGAAGATTTAATTTTAAGTTTGAAATTTTTCTTACTTTTATAGCCTAATGCAATCTTGCAGAAAAATCACTGGAATATTTGCAAAAGTTTTATTGCAGAAAATGGCTCTGGTAATGATGCTGCTCTTGTGTAAATTTCTCCGATAAAAAATCATCGTGTAAAAATTTCCTACAATTATTGACTTTTCCTTTGCAAATGCTTCTACATTGTGTAATTTTCCATCGGATAAATAAAAGGTCAGCAATGTTGGAGTACCAAGTGGCCTGAATTTTTTAAAGATGTACGAGAATTTTTAAGCAATTTATTTTCATTATCTTTGTTATAAATTTTATTTAATGAAAAAGATACCGAAAATTGAAGAAGTTTCTTTGAAAAGTGTAAGATATTTCGAAGATGGCTAAAATAACAATTTAAAATGTAAAGAAATTTAGGGAATTTATTTAGTTTTGCTATAGGGGAAAGCTTTCAGACTTCGCACACACTCTTGCTTCGAACACTTCATGTTTGTCCCATATTCCTTCAATGAATTTGAATGGATTTTACCTTTTTTTTCAAGAAATATGAGATAAGTATGTTTGTCACAGGAATATGGGAAAAATATGCAGTGTTCGTAGGCAGAGTGTGTGCGAAGTCTGAAAGATTTCTCCTAATATTAAGCGTATGTAAATTATTTTATAAAATTACAAATCAGTGACACTTTCATAGAAATTGACTACTGAACATTAAAAAGGGATGGCAAAACGTCCCGGGCTTTGTGCTCACTGACCTGCATTGACCACAGTTTTACAAAAAGAACTTTAGGAAGAATTGATACTTCAGGATACTTTGAGGAGTAGGGGAAAGTACTTTCCCTTCGAACGTTCATGCCTTCGAATAGTGTGAATTTCTTTAAGTCATCCTAAGAGACTTACGCATTTCTATTAAATTATTTAGTTTATTAGGGGAGACCGGGGCAGAAATAGCCACGTATAGTATTAGATAGTGGTATCTTATAGTTTGCCTTTGAAGGAATATTGAGGAAACCACTCTTTATTCTAAATATATACTTCCCTTACTATTCATTGAAATATTTATCAGCCTCATATAAACATTTTTGTACAAATTATACGCAATCAAAAATTTCATTTGGTGGCTAATTTTACCCCGGTCTCCCGTACTTTCGCATCATTTATCGTTTCCCAGTTGTCAAATCGATTTAAACAGATTTGTAAATCATTCAAAGATCCCACAAAATATTTTAAGAGTAATAAAATTGATTTTCGGACAAAAATTACTTATATGTTCATAGCCCGTTCATTACCGATTCAAAACCGATTTGAATCGATTTATAAAGCACTCAAAACATTGCCCAAAATGACTTAAGACTAATATAATTGAATCTCGAATAAAAATTAGTTATCGGTTATGAATTAGTTCATTACCGGTTTAAACCGATTGGAATCGGTTCAGTTTTGTCGGAAATTCCAAGACCTTTCCAGTGAGCCTAAACATAACCCCATTCGCATGATAAATGAGCTCTCTAGAGCCTCTTTTAACCTTTGACCTTGAAAAACCGTGTTGGGAAGGATCGATTAATCAAAAAAGATCGATGGATTATATAAACTGCTCTCCATGGAGTTCAAATAGTAAAAAATTGAATAAATGATCCTCGAGATAGATTTCAGGAACCGATCGACTTTGGGGAACTTTGCCTTAATTTATTTATGCTAGATTTCCAAATAAGAAACATGCTAAAATAAAGGAAATGGCAAAGCGTCCCAGCTTTGCAGAGTGCTTGAACTCATAAGAAACACCTATACGAGTATTAACTTTTCGCATGCTTTTTGGGTACATACCGCCCGCCTTACTTACATTACATTACGCCTTACTTGCGATTTCATTAATTGATAAATTTAAAATCCATTCCGAAATAAGAAATTGGTTAAGAAAACTATATTTCAGAAAATTTTAGCACGAGTTACAATCTTTCGAACAAATAAAAAAGTAAATCCGAGAAAGGTAAATCATTTAGGGGAAAGTGGCCTGCCTTTGAATGCGGCAGCCTTTTAATGCTTCAATTTTTCTCTTATTTCCCAAAGCTAAAATTTCATTTTGTTAATCGAAGTTAATAGAAAATAGTTAAAAGTATTACTATATGCTTCACAAAATAGAATTTTTGTTTTGAGAAATAAGAGAAAAATTGAAACATTTAAAGGCTTCCGCATTCAAAGACTTCCCCTACGGGTACTATACCGACTAATGATCGATTAAGTTCGATGTATTGGGGTTGGAAATTTCAAGATCTTTCAAAAAAAATCCAAATATCCAAATTGAAGCAAATCGGTTGAAAAATAGGCCCTCGATCGAAATTGGTTAAACTTTGATCTTCGAAGATTCGACTTCTTCGAAATATTCGCCTAGACTACCACTAAAACATATTCGAAAATGAGAGTAATCGTAAATAAATAGGAGCCGTTTTCGAGGAAAATCAAGAAAAACATGGTTTTGGAGGGAATGGAGGAGCTGGAGGTAAAAAAAAAACGTCTAGAGATATGGTTTTTTTTATTCGGGGTCACCGAAGACCGAAAGTTTAGATCTCTTACCGTTAAAGCTTTACGACGGTGACAAATTGAAAGTAATCGATCATATAACTGCTCTCTCCTTGAGTTCGAGCAGTAAAATCGATTATAAACTTTTTATATGGAGCTATTTGAAGCCAATTCCAAAATTGATCTCGGACTCAGCTCACAGTGCTTTAAGGAAAAATTTATTTAAACAAAAATCTAGTATATTTATCCCTCCATACGGAAAGGTATCTTATAATACGGAAAAACTTCTCACTTTTTAAATATTTAGCATAACGATCACAAGTGCAGAAAAAATCCCATACGCATTTGTATGTGAAAGTAAGAAATTGGCTTCAACTTTGAAGGCCACTCGCCGGGGACTAGATTATAAACATTGTATTGGTCGCATTGGTTCTATTAATTTTTTATTAGTAAAAATATTTCTTATAAATTCATTGAAAACATTATTATTATTTAACATTTTAAATAAATGTTGATTTTATAGGAAAAGATATTTACTTCTTAACATTTGTAACATTTGCAAGACTCCTTTTTCATTTCATTTTACTTGACGTCTTGGAATGAAATTGATTTCCATGAAAATTTCATAATGGGATCAATTCTAATTGGTGATAAATTTTGACGTAGTCGGTAAATGCTTTTGCATGACTTTCTGACTTTCATGGAAGAAGTATTTTCAAAGAAAAATGTTATTCTCTTGTTGAAATGCGCTGATTCGAATTCAGCACTTAACAGGTCACTTATTCGTGCACCATTGAGAAAAGGTGGAAGACTAAAAAAAAAAAGTTGAGTGAAAATGTTCGTGGAAAAGTTGCAAAAGTTGTCAGGAAAATACCCCATGAAGGAGTCTATTCAAATTTCACGTGTGAAATCTACTGGAAAGTTCTTGTGTCTTATAGTGACTTGCCTCCCATGCCACAAGTCACCCTGCTGAAAATCAATTAATGTCCTATTCTGTTTGCCACAGAACCTAATTAGGGGATGGATTTGTGTGGGTGTGAATAGAACAATTTACAGAGCAAATAAAATTGGTCTCTCTAAAGCGCAAATATGGAGGAAATGTTGGGAAAGTCATAAAAACAATGGTAAAATGTGTGTTAATTGTGAAAACTTTCTTCTCCACGTATAGTCCCCTCCGCCCCCCCATTTCTTTCGTGATTAAAACATTTTATACTATGTATGTTGGGGATATACATTTAATTCTAACGACAATATCTTGTTAGTCAAAAAGTCCTTTCACATTTCCTTCACAACCTTTGCACTCTCCCTTCCCCCTTTTTCAACATCAAAATAATGGCAACAACTTCACATACTTCTTGTATTTGAGAACCCTACCCTTGCTCCATTTCTGAAGAGAAATTGTAGTATGTTCCATCTGTAGGTCTCTTGTCTTTGAGATAATCGTAAATGATTTCTTAGAAATTGCTTGTTTTCTTAGAGATAAAATTGAGATTTGAGATTAAACAGTTGTAAATTGGAACTCATAGCACCATATAATTTACCAATTTATCGTTCAACTTTATACACTGAACTTATACTCTCAAGTGCGCTAATCCGGGAGCTTCGCTATGTGGATCATTATGACTACGCTAACTAGATAAAATCCACTTAAAATAATATTTTTATTTTTATTTCCGTAATATTGTCACTACAGTAACATAATATAACCATCCAAGTTTGAGAAAAAGAAAAAATAATATTTTTATGCTTTAAATAAGTGAGTATAATCGACTCATTTTAAACTTGTGCCAGCTAGGTTCTGCACTAAAAATTTTCTAGCAGTGATATTTTCGCTAATGACAGCTGGTTGATTGAAAACATCAGCACTTCCCCTATACGGGAAGTGGGACACCTTTGAATTTTAACTTTAAAATCGGACTTTTTTCCTATTTTGAAATGAAACTAAACCTTATAAAACAATATAGCCTCACAATTGGTTTGTGTAAGATCCAGTTCCATTTAAATGTAAAACAAAATGCCCAATTTCAAAAGTGCTCCAATTCAAAGGTACCCCATTTCCCCTTATTTCTAAAAAAAACTGGACTTTATGGTAATGTAACTTATATAGATTAAACAATCATGTATCTTAATTAGATTATACTCTGATAAAAATCGCTCGTGAAAGTTTTGTAAAATATTGTTGACCCATATAGAAAAGTAACGTGATCTTTGGCTACCCCTGTCGCCATAGGGATTTTTGTAAAATCTTTTCAATTTCAACAAGATATCTTGTTGATACCGGATAAAAAGTTTTGTCAGTAGATAGAAAAAAAGAAAATCCACATTATTCGAAGGCAGCTTTTTGCTGTAAAGCTTGTCGTCTAAAATGCATGATGAAATTTACTGGCAATCCCATTTTCTACTACCCGGTTGAACCAATATAATAATAACCATCGAAACAATTAATAATTTTTGAACTTCTATGCTCAGGGAGTCTTCTAATTGTTCTGTGGTTTCTGCTAATTTTAAATATTGTAAAAATAATTGACATTAAGATTTATTTCCTGTTCTCTTAATAACGATATTTTTTGGGGGATTTTGCTATATACCTTGTCCAAGACATTACATTCCAGAAAACAATGTTCATGAAGAGGTGTCTCCTTGCTAACACTGATTCTGTGGTAATGAATGTTTCAGTGACAATATTCTAAAAACCATCGTTATTAAAATGAGACTAACGTATTAACCAAAAACTCAAAAAATAAATTTTAATATTATATAGATCTTAAATAAAATCTGCACAGAATCCGAGTAAAAAAGATCTAAATTGCTAAACGTTTCGTTCGAAAGCTGTGAGGATTTTATATTCAATTTTAACCGTTTTGTGCTGAAACTGTGCGCTCTTTATTTGCAATTTTAATCTTTTCGTGTTAAAGATATTATTGTATTAGATACATGTAAAATCATTTTAAGCTCAAGTCGTGCCGGATTTGAATATAATACTAACCGTTTTATAAGAAATTATTAAAAAGTATTTTTTTTATATTTTAAAGATTGATTGATTAAGTCACAATATTTCCAAATTTTCGAATAATGGAAAAATTGTACTTTGATGCCTCATTGTTTTACATGTTTACTAACGATATTAATTTTGGTTCTTTTATACGTTAAAGGCAAAACAATCAGCATGTTGAAGATTTAAGACAATATTCTAAAATACCTATCTGTGCAAGAAGAACGATCAATTATAAAATAGTAACGTTATTTTACCACAAAGAGTATTTTTAGAGTACATTTTGAATTTTTTTTAAACATTTTTTACATATTTTTTACACGTAAAATGTAAAAAAAATATTTTTTACTATGTAAAGGCACAACCCTGCCCCTACGAAAAAATAACGTTATCAATGTAGCCCCAACTCAATATAAACCTACCCCTCTTATTTACGATTTATCCCCTGAAATATCTTCTGTGAAAGAGAAAAATTAGCAAAGTTGAATATTTCACATTGGAAGGACTTCAGGTTCCTCTCAGGAAGGATTTGAGGCATTCGAGCATTGTGTCAAGTCTACTTTTCTTGTCACATTTTCTTTTTGTTTTAATGATGAAGCTAAAAGTTAGGAGAGATACAGCATTACCACCTAAATTTGCCCCGACGATGAAGTTTCAACCTTTGGGCTATATATAAATACTTTTGACGACTTTTCTTACCTTTTCCGCCTTCGCCAACATTTTCCGGTCAGGATCAGGGGGGACCAGGAGAAGGAGGTGAAGGTGGATAAATTGCCGGCACGAGCAAGGAGACGAATGGATGCACAATTTATTCCGACAGGATGACATTCAATCCTAGAAATATTCATTAAATTTCGCAAGAAGGAAATTGAAGAGACAATTGTGTGAATTTATTCCACAATTTATTTCCCAATGCATTTTCCACCGACCGCACAATTCATCATGGTATAGTTGTGATTCTAAATCCTTGGGAAAATCAAAGAGAAATCACACTGGATTTTCCATTTAATTTGTTAAGTGATTCAACCTTTCAATGTGGTTTATTTCTATGCGAAGTCACCTTTTGCGGGATATGAAAGTCAATTTTCGCCGACCCTCCCCCCCAACAGGAGTTAGTTCTGTATGATATTTTGCAGAGTCAACCGCTAAAGTCCAAACCAAACATCTAAAGAGAAATATTCATCCACAAGAAGAGCATAATTGCCCTGGAGTCTTCTTGACACTCTCTGCTGCACCCTCAAACAAACCCAATCCCCTCCCAGTGATACTTTTTTCCAACCCAAGTACAAAAGGTGAATTGTGGAGAAATTCTCCAAGTTAGTATTTCATTCAGTCCACTCCCATATATTTCATCTCATTTTCCCACCTTTTCCACCCACAATTTCCCACCAACACCACTTTTCCATCCCAATTTTCTTTTCTCATCCAATGTGTGCTCACTTGGTGCTCTAACTCACCAAGGTGTCCCATTCTTCTTCCGTTTATTGTTGAAGTTGGTAGAGGCAGGGCATAGAAAAAGAAATGTAAAATATTGCTCTTTAGAAAGATGATGGTTTAAATTGTAAAATAAGCCACATTTCTCCACCTATCAAATGCACTTTTTGGTAGGTTGAATTTTTGTGCCGGTGGGAAAAATGTGCAAATCACCAGAAAAATGCAGATAAGACGTGGAAAATCTCTCTCAAGGGGCGAATTGCACACAATTCACACGGAACGATTTTGCCAGAAAAGCCAGAAAATATAAACGCGAAAGTGCATCGTGAACAGAGTTTGGTGAATAAATTGTGAGAAGCTTTTTTTTTGCCTTATCTCTAACCAAGATTGTTTACAGAATACAAGAATTGTTCTATTTTCTTCACATAAAAAATAGATTCTGTCTTCTAATATAGCAATACAAGTTATTTGACATAAACCTAGTATATTGCAACATGAAAAGCTGCTAACTTTTCAATATATTATCATTTTGTTAAATCTTTTGGAAAAGCTTCTTAAAATACTCGTTCAATTAGTTCAAAACTGAACAATATATTTTATCTGTTGTCATGCACTTAAAATTCATTAAATATTGCTCTTTGACAAACGTTAATGAGTAATTTAATATCAAAAACAATTTTAGGCAATTAAACAGAGTTTACTATACACACTCAAAAAAATCCAAGAAAGAAAAGGGAAAGTAAAACAGGGTTTGTCTATCAAACTGATGCCAAAGCCTGTTTCAATCTAAACTTGGCAAGGTTTGATGTACAAGTATCTTTTAAACCCTGTTTCAATTTCAACCAAACCTTTTGAAAAGGTAGAAAGTCAAATCCTGTCACGGATATTAATTAACCTTGGCAAGAATGAAGACCAATCCTCGTCAAGATTATGTCTTAAACTTAAACCCTGTTTTCGTCAAACCCTGGCAAGGGTAAACCGTAATCCCTGTCAGGGGTATATTTTAAAACCTTTTTCTTAGTAAACCTTGGCAACGATGAAGTCCAATACTCGTCAGGATTATATCTTAAAACCTGTTTCGTCAAACCCTGCCAAGGGTATAGCTTAACCCGTGACACGGGTAGTGTTCAACCCTTGTTCCCATCAACACCTGGCGAGTTGAAATTCAAACCTTGTCATGAGTTTAATCAAACCTCGCCTCTTTCAACTCCTGGAAAATAATTTTCAATCCTTGTTAAGATTTAACCTTTTGACGACGAGACACTTTTTACGGACTGAAAATCAACAATAAAAATTAAACTGGGAAACATAATCAATAATAAGTCTAACATCAATCCTTAGAAAGTCCAACAGAGTCTGATTTGGTGTATTTTGCGCCTCTATGGACGACAGGGACAAAAATAGCCCAAAAATTTAAGTAATTTTTCTGATAATACCAATGAATAATATTTTTCGCTTTAATGAAAAATACTACGTATGAGTATTGTAGTTTTTATTGCCAAAAGCGTTTTGCTTAAGAAGAAATTGTAAGTATAAAAAATAAATAAAATCAATTATGAACTTGAGAATTTAAAAATTCGCCATTTTTGAGCTTAAATATTTACTACATAGCAAATAGCTAGACACTTGCAAAAAATATTCTACATTCGTTCAACCTTCTACTTTTCAATTATGTACAGACATAAGAAAGAAATAACTTTAGGTAGTCAGGAAAAATTATTTTCTTTATGGGACACCGGTGTTCCTATCGTCCTTAAAGGGTTAAATCACATTTACTTGTAAAGTAATTAAATAAAACTTAAAAATTCTCATTATAATATTTTTGTTTCACTGAGAAAATAAAAAAATAACGGTTAGCATAAAAAGTTTATACTATAGTAGTCGTTATTTTCTTATTTTCTCAGTCAAGAAAAATATTATATAATAAGAATTTCTAAGCCTTATTTAATTATTTTACGTGTAAATTTGACTTAAATTCTAACAAGGATTGAAAAATAGTCTTCGAGAAGTTTACTTAAGCGAGACTTGAATTTCTAAAATACATACATCAAAGTAGAAACATTTAAAAATATTATTACATAAAGTAAACAACTAGAATTTATTATAATTGTCCTTATATTATTCTAACAATATTTTATTATACTCTCCTAACTTGCTATTATATTATTACAATATTTTTATAATAATACTTATTTAAAAATTTATAACTCATACTTTATTAATTTAAATTTAATTATATTAAAATTTATAATTAAATAAAATATAAATCTATATATTTTTCCGAAATAATCTTACAAGTTTTTAGGTGTGACTCCTTCAGAATCACACCTATTTTAAAATAATTTAGCAAAAACTTAGATAAAATGTAACAAGAAATATTGACAATTTTTGTTTTTTTTTTGACTACGGCAGAAATTAATATGAGAGTAATATCTCCGAAAATCAGGTCATAATAGCTGAGTTTTGTTTTTAAATTTAAAAATAAAAATTTCAGAAAATATTGCTCTAATGTTGTGCTTTTATATGCTCAAGGGTTTTTTAATTCAAAGTAATACTTTTTTTATTTAGTTGTAAAAATTAAAGATAATTATGCTTTTCTCATCGTCTTCGAAATCTACGTAACTCATTAAGTTAATCTAATCTACTACGGCATGACTCCTTCAAATATGTTTTAGGAGAGTGACGATTAATTTGTCCTGGATTTTCCCCTGCTCACTGACTCGATTCTGCTTTCCCCTATTAATATTTTGGGTAAAGGTTCCATTTTAGTATGATCGTCTCCTTCCAATTTCTGCAAATCTGGAATTCCAAAATCTGAGAAAAATAGAAACAAAAGGGGTGGCAAAGCGTCCCAGACTCCGGCACACCTTTTAGATCAGGAAAATTTCATGAAGTCGAAATTCGGATCCCCTTCTTTCTCACATGTTTTGCATATGACTATCTCATTCTTTCGCATACCAAATTCGATTGAGCTAAATTGAATCCTGATCTAAAAGGTGTGTTGGAGTCATTACCGTTCATTTATGCATGATTTGTGATAATAAATGGGGTTTAATCCCGTGAAAAAAAGAGAAAACGTAGTTCAATAACTTGTCGCTTTTTCACAATATTAATCGTGGCAAGGGTGGAAGATAACCCTTGAGAGATTAAAACTTAACTCAGGATTAAACCAGGAGTGACAACCTAATCCTGACATGGTTTAAAATTTAGGGCTGTGGAGAATCTTAAATGAACAGCGTTTTCACAGTCTTTTCACTAAGATCCCGAAGAATTTTATCGAGATTTCTTTTGAAATTACATTGCTCACCACTTAGGGGAATGTAGGTATGGTTCGCACAGAGTGAACCTTTAAAGGATGCGAATTTTCTTTTGTTTGCAAAGAGATGACCTACCATTTCTCATCTTGTTTTATGAGCTTAATAATAATCTATCTTATGGCTAAGAAATGACGAACTAGCTCTGTAAAAATAAAGAGAAAGTTTGCGTTGTTTGAAGGTTCACTCTGTGCGAACCATACCAATATTCCCCTATTTAGGCATTGAATGTAGAATTGGCCATAAATTCCGTGAAAATCCCGTGAAAAGAGAAAAAACGCCACACATGATTATCACATAATTATCAATAATTGATAGGGGAGACCGGGGTAAAATTAGCCACCAAATGAAATTTTTGATTGCGTATAATTTGTACAAAAATGTTTATATGAGGCTGATAAATATTTCAATGAATAGTAAGGGAAGTATATATTTAGAATAAAGAGTGGTTTCCTCAATATTCCTTCAAAGGCAAACTATAAGATACCACTATCTAATACTATACGTGGCTATTTCTGCCCCGGTCTCCCCTAATAAACTAAATAATTTAATAGAAATGCGTAAGTCTCTTAGGATGACTTAAAGAAATTCACACTATTCGAAGGCATGAACGTTCGAAGGGAGAGTACTTTCCCCTATTCCTCAAAGTATCCTGAAGTATCAATTCTTCCTAAAGTTCTTTTTGGAAAACTGTGGTCAATGCAGGTCAGTGAGCACAAACAATTTGCAGTGAAGTACATTTTCTTTTAAATTCGATTTTATTGAACATTCAACGTAGTTCAATTTTTTTTCTCAGAAAAACTTGATCAATAGGGCTTGATATCTTAAAATAAGGTTTTGGGAAAAGCTAAGTTTTTCTTGGTCTGAGCAACAGTCCTCTAATCAATCTAGAATTCTTCCTCACAGTTCCTCACACAAGGATAATCATTGGTTTGCTTTTTTACCACGATTATTCTTGTAAAGTTGCGCTAATTATGTATTTCAACAAAATATGTAATCTGAAAATGTGTAATTTAAATTTTATGTAATTGTAAACCGTGTAATCAGTTGAGAATGATTACACAGTTTTGAATATTTTATAACATATTTCGTGTTAAATTACACAATTTTCAAATAAAAGGTGTACAAATTACACAGTTTTCAGACAAAATGTGTACAAATTACACAAATGTGTATTAGTACACACGATTACATGTTTAATGTCAAATTTACAATGAAAATCATGGCAAAGCAGCCAAAAATATTTTACTGTGCTCTTTAAAACCAAACGAAAATTAAACTGTTCTATCGGTTATACAGAAAATATTTTCATAAGTTTAAAAAACCTAAAATTGGAAAATTGAAAAATTGAAGTCTGATTGACAATTTTTTGTTGTTGAAAGTCACTCCGCCTTTCTGGCTTTTCATTCCATTCGTCCGTCTGTGATGATGTTCTCTCAGGGGGAAAAAATAGATAGGAGGAAAATCTTTGTTACTATTTTAAGTAAATAAGAGGCGAGGCTGTTCTTGACACATTTCATATATAGTTTGAGTCAGACATTCATGCCTTCACGTTCAATCAACACAATTTTGTCCATCTGTTTCTATCCCCATCGTTCCCCGCCCAATTCCTCACATGATTGGAGTAAATCCCTTAAGTGGATATAAAGTTCTGATCAATTTCCATCAACTATGATATGCGAGTATCACCATGGCACTAAGACCAACTTTCCCATGGAAATCTCTAGCCCACAGAATTGTATCTGGCTGGAATGGCTTTGGGGGGAGGGGGCGGGAGGAAGCTATGAGTAAATTTAATGGGAATTCTATCAAATTTACCAATTCTCCAAAGTACTGTTTCAACTGTCCAATTATTGAAGAATAATTTGTAGGTGCACTTAGACGGTTCTGTTTTTCCTATTCATCGAAAATGACAAATATCACTGAAAGTGTTACAATTGCCAAATACTTGGCCACATTGAGAATGACTGCGCGGCACAATGAAAGTCACCACGAGTGAGCGATTGAGAAATTTTATACTTTTCCAATTGGAAAATTGTTTCTTTCACCATTCATCAAACTCTCTGTCGCATTCGCTTTTCCTCTCACTCGATAAAAGCTCTTTTGACTTCTTTTCCTCTCTGATAAATGACCTTTCCACGGGATTATTATGTTGGCTTTTGTTTGTCGTTCATGCACGAAATTACGTGGAATGGGAGACACTTTTGCCCCATCCATCCTGGAGAAAGTTTAAAGTTTTAAATTTTTCCCAGTTGCTCCTAAATCACCATCTTGGCGAAAGCCACACAGAACACAAAAAAAAGAAATACTCCAAAGGTTCGAGACTTTGCAAAAAGTTCGATAGAACAATCGATGGGGAATGGCTAAATAATTAAAATAGGGTTATTTGGCAAAGAAAAAGGGATTCAGGGTTTGTCCTGGGGTGCGGACGGTAGGTCACAGTTGTGCTTTCTCTCCAGACAGAACAAACTGCAAAAAGAAAGTTCAAGAGACTGAGAGTACAAAATAATTTTAGTAGCAGGAAACCTTCTAATTTAATTAATTGACGAAGTTTTTGACTGGTTGGAATGTTTGTTGTAAATTCAGAAAACAGTCATAAAGTTATCTTTTTTCGGATATTCTTACGTGGATATTTTATATTTTTCAAAATTAATTAGTTCATCGAGACATATTACGAGTTTCTAAAAACTATTTTAAAAATTGAGTTTTCTTAATTATACTAGGGGAATGTTGGCATGGTTCGCACAGAGTGAACCTTCAAACAACGCAAATTTTCTCTTTGTTTGCAAAGACATAGTTCTTCATTTCTTAGCCATTTCATAGTTCATTTATTAAAAGCTCATGAAACGAGATGAGAAATGGTAGGTTATATCTTTGCAAACAAAGAAAAATTCGCATAATTTGAAGGTTCACTCTGTGCGAACCATGCCTACATTCCCCTACGTAACTATAATAATTGTTGACATACCTTCTGGGTTTACTTTTAATTAAGTTGAATGTTGTGTCTAAATTTTCACAAAAATACTTTTTACTTTTTATCTAGGGGAAAGTTAGCTACCTTCGGACGACTCAAGCTTCGTACAACTAATTTTTTTTTAATGTTTTTAATGAATGTGACCCATTCACATCGAACAGACTGGGCTTTTTTACATGGTCATTGCTTTTTTACTCCTTCATTGCTTTTTTACACGTGGAAAAAATATTCAAAAAATTGAGGCATCAAACCAATTTTTGCATCAATTTGATCTTTTTCCGTTCTCTGAGACAATATTCTGTAAAAAGAAAATGATATTTTAGTAAAATTAGCCAAATTTAAATACCTTGAACAAAAAGCAAAAAGCAATTGCCCGGTCAATTGCTTTTTCTTGACACTTTCATATTACATAGTCCGTTAACATTCTCTATTTGAATTCACTGTTCGAAATTTCATCGACCACCATCGAAATCAGCTGATGCCAGGAAAAATCAAAACAAAGGATATTTTACTCATAAAACTCTTGTGAAAACTTTTGAAATACATTTAAAATGAGTCTAGGCTTAGTGAAATTAAAGTTTAGTATAAAATACATGTGAATAATGTGAATTACATTGTTTTGAACAACTGAAAATATTTCCCGCCTTGGACATTTTACTTACACTGGATGGCGCTGTTCTCACTGAGTTATCTAATCGAAAAAATGAAGGTGTCATATCACTTCTCCATTGCTTTTTTGAAAATCGATTAAAAGAGCAATGGCCCAGTCTGTTCAATGCTATTATAATATTGTATTTTATAACTAGTCCAGTGTCTGAAACTTTTCAAAAAGTACCATGGGTAAAATTCATAAAGAACATTAAAAAAATATCAGTTGTCCGAAGCTTAAGTCATCCGAAGGTAGTACGCCTTTAATAAGGAGAAATTTAAAAAAATAAAACAACTTTATACTATTTAATGTATTTGTAACAAGTTTTTAAACTAAAAATTTTCTATTAGAACATGATTAGAGTTAGGTGCGTCAGTTTCACGGAAATAAACTTTAATGCAAGGCTAGTTTTCTAAATGAATGTGACCCATATTCAAACTAATTAAATTAAAGAGTTTCTCTTTAGTACTGCGGATGTCTAAAAAGATGTAACACCATTCATAAAAATATTTATTTATCATTAAGAAAAGTGTATTTTAAGAAAAAAATGCATTCATGAAACTACCCCATACTCGTCTATTCAAAATGACACACACGAAAAGAACTAACGAAAAGACATTTTATGTAATTCAATTCTGATTCAATTACGACTATACACGGTTAATTGCTTAATCATGAGTATTTCAAGTAATCAGTCGGTGAATTCTGAAATTAATGAGTTTTTCATGTGATAAATTCATAGCTTTCAGATCGTCTTTTGTGAGTAATATGAGCTTTTCATACAAAGTAGGGGAAAGTACTCTCCCTTCGAACGTTCATGCCTTCGAATAATGTGAATTTTCTCTTATTTTTCCCAAGAGACTTACAGATTTCTATTAAATATTAGTTAGCTTATTATGAATATTGATAATTATGTGAAAATTTTTGAAAGTCTCTTAAGAAAAATAAAATAAAATTCACCTTATTCGAATGCATGAACGTTCGAAGGGAGAGTACTTTCACCTATCATGTGAAATAGCCATTGTATCCCAAAAAAAAGCTTTTGTAAGTAATTTTACTAATTTTAAATGAATTTTTTAATTGTAATGACCCCGGCCCACCCTTTAGATCAGAAAAATTTCATAAAGTAAAAAATCACATCCCTTCTTTCTCACATGTTTTGCATATGTCTATCTCATTCTTTTGCACTTCAAATTCGATTAAGCTAAATCGAATTTTGAGTGCTGTTTGAAAGAAAAAGAATAGGGTAACGTGTGGTATTTCTAAACAAGGTGCTTTTCAGGACATAATATGGGTATTTCTGTACACATAAAAAATCATCTAATATTTCTTTTCTTATTATTTTGAAGTTCTATATGAAATTTTAAGCTCTTTATGTATCAGACAAACATAAAACTTCTGAAATTTTATTTAATGGAAAGTGTGAAGTACGCGTGAATTGTGAGTATCACATTCTACTTTTTACAAAACCTTCAGTGTGGTCAATTTTGCACACTGAGGAAAAAAAGAGGGTGCGATTAACTTTTTTTCCTCATAACTTTAACACTTTTTAGGTGTAAAAATATATCAACATTTTTTTATGTTAATTTTACATCTTTTTAAGGGTAAAATTAACATGAAAAGTGTAACTTTAACCCCTAATACACATAAAAAGCATAATATTTACAACGATTTCGGATCAATACTGCAGGGTAAAATATCCATTTCCGTAATGTTATTTTAACTTCTTTGGATTTCTCTCAGTGCAGATGTCAACACAAACAGTGCTGAGTTTTTCTCGATTTAAGCCACTTTACAAGCGAAATTTATACAAAGTTTTAGTGAAAGAGTGATGTTTAAACCTTCTATTTAAAGATAAATAGTCGGGCTCGGTGACATTTATTTGCATAACAGCGAATTTTGTCTGTCCACAAATACCCAATTGTCCCGAAATACGCTACTCTAACTTCTTTATATTTTTTGCTATTTTGAATAAAAATTATGCATTTTTCAACATTTTTCGGTAAGAATATTATTCTGGATAGCATAAGGAACATAAATATTTATATCAACAAAGAAAAAAATAATTTGAGAAGTCATTAGGCTGTTTGAAATTTGAAAGTGCTAAAAAGTGTCCCGAAATACCACACGTTACCCTAGTACGAAAGAATGAGATAGACATATGCAAAGCGTGTGAGAAAGACAGGGATTCAAATTTCGACTACATGAAATTTTCCCGATCTAAAAGATGTGCCGGAACCATGAGACTTGTTTTTGATTTTTTTATTAAATATAGAAAAAAACATCTAGCTTTTATAGCTAATATCACAATTTAATGAATTTCATTTGCGATATCTTTCTTTTGAATTTTTATTTGTTAAATTGACAGTAAACGAATTTTTATTCCTCGATTATTTTGCACTTCTACCGTTTTTCAATTTGGTGAAATTTAATTGATTGAAATACCTCTTACATTTACGGAAAATCCTCTACAATACTCTCTTTCTGTTTAATGAAAATTGAAATTCCAATATTAGATTTCAATTTGCAACACTTGTAAATTGAACTTTTACCTCTTAGTTTTTCAAACTGAAATCAAATATAATTGTCTCGTTTTTTTAAATTTAAATTTAAATTTTTACTTGATGGTAAGTGAGAAATCTAAAATCGGAAGACTTTAATTTGCATAATAAGATAAGCTAGTGAAATTACCTAAATTGATTTTTATCAGTGTAAATTTCCTGTCAAATGAAAATTGAAATTTAAGTTTAACAATTTAATGGCGCTTGTACACCTTTTCAATTGAGTGAAATTCAATCGATTGAAATTTTGCGTTTTACTCTTTCAAATTGAAATCAGATGTAGTCGTCCCTTTCTGTTAAATCAAAATTGAAATTGAAAATGAAATTGAGATTTCAATTTTTATTTGACAGAAAGAGACAAATATTATCTTATTTTAGTTTAAATTAAAGAAGTAAAATTTCAATCCATTGAATTTCGCCATTAAAATTCAATTTCAATTTAAAATTGAAATTTATATTTTCATTTGGCAGAAAATTTAGATAGATTAAAATTCAATCAATTGAATTTCACTAAATGGAAAAAGTGAACTAGTTTTATTATTCAAATTAAATTACTCTGATTTTAGATCAGAAAAATTCCATGCAATCTAAATTTCCATAATTTTCTTTTTCATATTTATTGAATGATGATTGATGGCCCGACCCTGAAGATAAATTCAATTTAGATTTGGTTCCGGAACAGTTTTGATTCGGAATTGAATTTTGATTTTGTAAATCATTGTGTTTTGGAACGTATGACAGAGGCCCAAAATTTAGCAATTTAACGACATAATAAACTTGATTTGAATCATTCCTGTAATTTATTGTTACTGTGTTAAATTTGAGTAAAAATTATAAACTAAATAAAGCACAAACTTTATGAAATCTTCAAAAATTATTCAAGCAATTTTTCTTTAAAAATATACTCTGCACTTGGAAAGTACGTGGCAGAAATTTGTGCATTATACAGCACAAAGTATTTTTCCAAAAGGAAATATGCTTAAAGAAACACTTCTAGATAAAAGTTACTTTTCCTGAAAGCATTTATTCTTTGCACAAAAGACAGAAAAGTTGCACGTAGAGGGAATAATTGATTGACATCCGTTTCTAACTTTTAGAAATTGAAAATTTCAGCATGATCTGACCAATCGACAATTTACTAATGCGACCTCAACGCGAAATACAAAGCGAGTTTGGAGTCCACGAAGATTTATTCAACTGAGGTGCTAGGAAAATATCTGGAAAACTTGCCAAGAGGAGTGTAATCACGAAATCATGAGTAAAATTGGATGTCGAAGCATCGATACAGAAAGTTAAATTGCTCTCACAATTTTCTCTTTCTCTCTATTTTCCATTTTGCTGTTGATCCTTCTTTTTTTTCAATAAACCTATGAAAACAAAAAAGCACCTCATTAAGTTTAAGAATTACCACTTGAACCTAGATATAAATTTAGTGGATGCCTTTCATTAAATTTCCCAGCACATAATAAATACTCACTTAAAAATTTTTGTATTGTTATAAGTAGTAAGGATTGCGCAGAGTGATGTAAATAGCATAGTCGCTGATTCAAATGGGCGTGCGCGCAGAATGATGTGGCTGACGTCATGATTGCGCACGATGATGTTGGCGACGTCACAGAGGGTGGGGGCTCTGGTCGATGTGCTACCATCAGGCCAATCCGCTGCTCCCCCCCGCCCCCGCTCCCCCCCTCCCCGCTCCTCACATTTTTGATTTTTAACTTAAATTTTAAGTGAATATGGAGCACAATGATGTGATTGAGCACGATGATGTGATTGAGCACGATGATGTGATTGAGCACTATGATGTGATTGAGCACTATGATGTTATGGAGCAGAATGCTGTTAGTGACGTCACGGAGTTTTAGAGTTTGAATGTAAATCGTTTCAGAGTCCATATTGAACTTTTTGTGAGCTTTGAGACGGCCATCTTGAACTTTTTAGAACTTTAAAACTTTTTGATATTGCGCGCTTTTTGATGGTCATT